>NC_134585.1:109647649-109760149 GCF_037038515.1 Microtus pennsylvanicus
TATATTGGTTTTCTGTCATTTGGTTTGGTTTAGTTTGGTTTTGGTTTTTAATTTTGTTTCTAGAAAGGTCTCAGTTAATGTAGGCAGGCCTTGACTCCAGTAGGCGTTCATGCCCAGGCTGGCCTTGAATGTTTTATCCTCCTGCCTCCCACTTCCCAGGTGCTGGGATAATAGGTCTGCACAGCCGTGCCCGGGTGCACACTGGATTTTTAAAGTAGTGTACTGTTTAGTGGACAGATTCAAAGTGCCTATGTTTGTGTATTATCTCTTTGAGTTTTAAGAAGTAACTGACCCATATTTTGGTTTTATACAAATATATTTGAAGCTACATAATTGGAACAAATTTATTTTATATATCTGGTCATATCTAATTACTGATTCCAAAATCACACTGAATGGCCTATGAGGCAGTTTTAGCCCAAGTATGAGTTATTTAAATTGGATTATTTGAGTGTATAACAAAATGATCTCCTAGTAAAATAACTGAATTTTTAGAAAATTGAGTTATTTTTTCTTTTTTCTTTTGTTTTTGAGGTCACACTGTCAAGAACTAAGACTCATCTAAAATGTTGATTTTTTTAATCCATGTTCCTTATTACTAACTACTTAGAGAGTAAACCTTCCCTTGATACACCCAGATACTAAACATTTTACCTGTGCTCCGCCCTGCCCCGCCCTGCCCTGCCCTGCCCTGTTACTTACAGGGCTGTAAAAGCTGTTTGGGGTGTTTCTTTTTCTGCCACCTCGTCTCTCTGTAGTAAAAGGGCAGCTGTGCCTGTTGTCCTACAAAATTAGTTCAGTTCCAGGGCGCAGGCTTTGTCGAGAAGCAGGAAACACAGTGAGAACCAGAATGAGCGGAGCTTGGGTGTTCCTCAGAGACAGGAAGGTTGGGAACAAAGTGAGCAGATCGCAGCAATGTATTTCCCAGGCAGAATCAGCAGGGCAGTTTAGGAGGCTGTTTGGGTGTGTGAACGAGGGGGGTGTAGCCCGCGTGTGCATATACACTCCCTCCTCCCTGATACCCATAACTCCTCCTGATTGTTGTCACATTTAGGCCAGACACACCTTTAGTCTCAGTGCTTGAGGAGTTGAAGCAAAGGGGTAAATTCATAGCCAGACCCCATCTCAAAAAGGAAAAGGAGGCCTGCATGCACTCGGGAGACAGAGGTAGGTGGATCTTTTGAGTTCAAGACTAGCCTGCTTTACATAGTGAGTTCCAGACCAGCCTGGGCTATGTAGTAAGACTGCCTCAAAAGACAGACAGAAAAAAACAAGAGAGAAGTCTGTTTAGTGAAGACTTACAATCTCAGCTGTTAGCTGGAGAAGCGGGAAGGAGCCTGTGACAGGTATGCTGAGCAAGCTTGTTTGAAATCACCTACCGTCACGTAAATAAAGTCTCATGCTTAGTCTTTAAGTGGGCTTATTTTTCCAGGGCATTGAAATATTTGTAACATTTTTATTGTGTGTGTTTCTATGTATTTTTATTAAAGAAAACTCTGAAGTTTAGTGCACTGTCAGCCGGCACTGGGATCTGTCCAGACAACGTATGCACAAGTGGTTTTTCTTTCTGATTCATAGATTGTCTCATTCCTTAGACAGAGTGGGGGTAAACTCGGGCAGACTGGGCTTTGGAGGGGTCTGCTGGAAAGAGCAAGCTGGGCATCTGGTTGGCATGATCCTGTCTTTCAAAGTCACTTCATGGATGGTGTCAGTGACAAGTAACAGCTCACTTGGAAAACAGAGCAGCCGATAGCCTGTAGTATAGCATGGCATACGCGCCCAAAACCTGGCAACGATGATTCAAATGAGTGACAGCCTTTTTCTGAAAACCTTGTGCTATGTAATTCTGCCCATATACTGGCAGAAATTGCTGGAATAGCTTAGTTAGTGTTTGCCTGCGTGCTATTGGTCTTCTGCTCTTGACTGTGTGATAGACCCAAACTTCCTCTTCTAACTTGGGAGGTTCAGAGTTTAACTGTTGACTCAGTAAATAAATTGGAATAAATTGAATAAAATTAAAGATTCCCATTTCCTTTTTCTTCTTGGGTTTTTTATTTCATTTTTTTCAAGTTTTCATACATGTATATATTATATGTTGAGCCTGACTCCCCTACGTCCCCATTCCCCTTCCCTCCTACCCTCCCTTTTCTGACTCCACTCCTTTCCCAGTGCCCCGTTTTTTCTCTGGTCAATTTCACTTCTTGCATATTGAGGGGTGTGTGTATCTTTTTTTTTTTTAACTATAGCTTAGTACCATTGGGGAAATATAAGCAAAACCATTTGTTTGTAAGTCAGCATTTAATGTGTAGACATGATGGGAAAATAGAAGCTGGCAGTGTTTGGTCATCCTTGTAAACAGTGGAAAAGGTCACAGATTGGTTTGTTTCTTTGTGGTTGTCAGGAAGTGAGATGAGACGTTTTCTTACACAGATTTGGCAGGTGGAACATTTTGGTTGTGATTATGTTCTGAGTGCATTGTGGCATCGTGCGTGACTCATGCTGTCTGTTGCTCAGGCTTTTGTCGATCCAGGGAAAGTGAGTGTCCAATGCCCTTGACGAGTTAGTCCTTAGAGTGGCCCTGGACATCAGAAGAGATTCTGGATGCTAGAGGCTGAAGCGAGAGGATCAGCATTGGAGTTTGAGGTCCCCCAGGCTCTGTAGCAAGCCCCTGTCTTAGAAGAAAAGGGGGGCGGGTTTCGTTAGCTCCCACCCTCCATGATTACATTAGCAGCCTGGCGCCATCAGACCTACCAGCTGTGGTCCTATTGGCCACCAATGGGGCTCACTACACTGTTCATAGTGTGGTCTCAAAGACAGTGAACTTCTTCTTGTTTTGCAGTGTTGGACACTTTTCTACCATGCTGACGGCATTTTAAGTATCTGTCAATTTTCCAAAGTTTTGACTGAAGGAAATCTCTAAGACTTTGTTCCAGAGGACGCAAGTGCAACCACCAATACCAGGTCAGTGTCACCTCTGCACCCAGGTTCACCACTGCCGTACTAAATCGTAATGCAGCTTGGATGTCTCTAATTCAGACAAGATTTTATGGTAAGAAGATTATAATGTATATTGAGAATAGAATTTTGGTGGCAATTGCATTGATTCTGTAAATTGCTTTCGGTAAGAGTCATTCTCATGATATCAACTCTGCCGACCCATGAACATACAAGATCTTTCTATCTTCCAGAGTCGTCTTCAGTTATTCTTCAGTGTTCCAGCACTTTCCCTGCAGAAATAGTTTACTTCCCGGCTAGGTTTACTCCCGGGCATTTTAGTTTTACCCGATTTTTGAAGCTACTGTGAATAGGGCTGATCTCCTGAGTCCTTTCTCATGGTGTTTGCCACTGGCACACGGGAAAGGTGCTGTTTTCTACTGGTTTTGTATTCTCCTACTTTGCTGAGTGTTTACCAGTTCTAAGAGGTGTTTTCAGTCAACTTGTTTAACAAGCTCACATTTCTCCAAGGATCTGCTAAATAGTGTGGCACCAACTCTAGCTATTGTCTCGGAACACACAGAGGTAGAAGGCAGTGGTTCCACCAGCTATGAAGGGTCTCCTACCCAGGAACACTGCACACGACTCCGTAGCTTCCAAGGGAGGGCACACACTACCTTCCTTCCATTTTATACCTCAACTGTAACTGTCATGGCTTTTCTTTGGAGTGACAGCAACACAGTGAATTCATATACTCTCCTTATTCTTCATTTGAAAGCTCAGAGGCACTCAGAGAAGCCACTCACTTGCCTTCAGGGCTGCTGTGCTCAAGTGACGGAGACCATGCACAGATGTGTACTTAAGTGTATCACCAGAGCACGTTCTAGCATGTAGTCCTCAACATAACCTCAGCTCTAAATGCTAACTTCCTGATAGTGGAGTCCAGCGAGGCTCACAGTAGCATTAAAGACTATGTGCCATAAGTTACTGTGGGGGGACGACGACAAAGAACACAATCTCAATTACAAACCCCCAACAATTAATAAACCTGTCTATCAGTCCTGCCTTAAGCGACATAGGGCACAACAAAGAACCCATGTCTTTGCGGCCAGTGCCAGGTCTGCATCTTCCTATTTGAATGACTGGGAGACTTCCTCCTCCAGATGGACAGGGCGGTGGGGCTTTAGAAAGCTTTACTGGAAGACGGCCAGAGCTGTTTCAAGGACCAAGTTCCTTCCCTGTTTTTTCCTTTTCTTTTTTGGAGATAGGGTCTTTCTCTGAAGTCCAGACTAGCCTTGAGCTCACAACAAGCAGTCTTCCTGTCTCGGCCTCTCCAGTGTGCAGAGTACAAGTATAAAGCGCTACACCTCAATCAATGACTTTAAATAAAAATTTAATAGCTTATCTACTTCTTATTTTGTGCGGATGTGAGGAGGGCAACGCGCGTGCCATGGCGTGCACAGGGAAGTCAGACAGCAACATTCAGGAGCCAGCTTTCTCCTTTACCTTCCTTTCCAGGGATCAAACCTAGGTCATCAGGCTTGGGCAGAAAGTGATTTTATTCAATGAACCATCTAAGTGGTCCTGTTTGAGTAATTATTATTTTTGACTTGTTTTGTTATTTATTTATGTATATATGTACATCTGTGCTATGTGTGCCGAGTGCGGGTGCCATTAAAGGTCAGACGAGAGCATCAAATCCCCTGAGGCTGGAGTTAACCTGCAGCTGTCACCCACCAAGCTCAGGTTCTGTAAAGAACAACAAACACTCTTTTTTTCCCCCTGACCTTGAGCTCACAGAGTTTGGCCTGGCCTCTTCTGACCGAGGGGATTGAAGGCACTTGCCACCACACCCAGCACTCCTAAGCCCTGAGCTATCTCCCAGGTGGTTTCAGTCTCAAACAGATCTAACGAAGGCGTTGGAGGAGCTGCCCCTCCGCAGTCCTGACCACACCCCGAGGCCAGGGCGCTAGCAGTGAAGCTGGGTGAGGGATTTAACACCGCCGAGCCCTGCGGGCTCCTTCCCCTGGTTCATGCTCTTGCTTCCCTCCCCAAGATCAGAAGGTAGAAGGAGATCCTTCCATGCTCTTCCTCTTCCCTTGATGCAAAGAAGGCACACCACAGTACCAAAGGAGCAGAGCAACGGCCAGACAAGCACCCAGGCCAGGCGGCAGCAACACCCTCAGTGACTGCTCTCGTTACTCCCTTTTCCTCAGTGTTTTTAGAGTCTTTAAATATTTTCGTTTAGAGGTCCAAAACTATGACTACAAGTCGAGTGCCAGAGAGTAAAACACAGGGGCCACCGAGAGTGCACAGCGCCAGAGAGTAAAACACAGGGGCCACCGAGAGTGCGCAGTGCCAGAGAGTAAAACACAGGGGCCACCGAGAGTGCGCAGTGCCAGAGAGTAAAACACAGGGGCCACCGAGAGTGCGCAGTGCCAGAGAGTAAAACACAGGGGCCACCGAGAGTGCACAGTGCCAGAGAGTAAAACACAGTAAAACACAGGGACCACCGAGAGTACACAGTGCCAGAGAGTAAAACACAGGGACCACCGAGAGTGCGCAGTGCCAGAGAGTAAAACACAGGGACCACCGAGAGTGCGCAGTGCCAGAGAGTAAAACACAGGGGCCACCGAGAGTGCGCAGTGCCAGAGAGTAAAACACAGGGACCACCGAGAGTGCGCAGTGCCAGAGAGTAAAACACAGGGACCACCGAGAGTGCGCAGTGCCAGAGAGTAAAACACAGTAAAACACAGGGACCACCGAGAGTGCGCAGTGCCAGAGAGTAAAACACAGGGACCACCGAGAGTGCGCAGTGCCAGAGAGTAAAACACAGGGACCACCGAGAGTGCGCAGTGCCAGAGAGTAAAACATAGTAAAACACAGGGACCACCGAGAGTGCGCAGTGCCAGAGAGTAAAACACAGGGACCACCGAGAGTGCGCAGTGCCAGAGAGTAAAACACAGTAAAACACAGGGACCACCGAGAGTGCGCAGTGCCAGAGAGTAAAACATGGGGGCCACCGAGAGTGCGCAGTGCCAGAGAGTAAAACATAGTAAAACACAGGAGCCACCGAGAGTGCGCAGTGCCAGAGAGTAAAACACAGTAAAACACGGGGGCCACCGAGAGTGCGCAGTGCCAGAGAGTAAAACACAGGGGCCACCGAGAGTGCGCAGTGCCAGAGAGTAAAACACAGGGGCCACCGAGAGTGCGCAGTGCCAGAGAGTAAAACACAGTAAAACACGGGGGCCACCGAGAGTGCGCAGTGCCAGAGAGTAAAACACAGGGACCACCGAGAGTGCACAGTGCGAGTCCTGGCTTGGACAGGAACAGCTAGATGGCTGTGAGGAACACACAAGTAAACAAAACAATTAGGCTGGGTGGTGTACACCTTTAATCCCAGCATGCAGGAGGCAGAGGCAGGTGGATCTGAGTGGAGGCCAGCCTAGGCTACAGAATGAGTTGGAGGACAGCCAGGGCAACATGACTGGACAGCCAGGAAAACCATGTCTCAAAACCTAAACAACAAAAAACAAATTAGTGCTCTCCAAAATCCTTCTTAGTCCACACTCCGCCTAAGGACTGAAGGTGAAGCTCCGTGATGTACACTGGCAGTCTAGATCCTGGGTCTACCCCTACACCCCGAAAACAAAAGCCAACACACACACACACTCACCCACCCTAGCTAAATAAGACTGTACCCAGATCAAAGTCTCTGACCTGCTACAGTAATATACATTTCTATGAAAGAATAAAATTGCTGTCACCTTCGGAGTCACTTAAATTATAAAGCAGCCTAGCCTACACAAGAAAAAAAATATATAAATAGAAACAACAACCCGAACGCAAATTTGGAATCACAAAAGACCTGGAACAACCAAAGCAATCCTGAGTGAGTGATTTAGAGATGTCACAATACCTCAAGGTATAGTCTACTTATATTTATCGTAGGTCTCAAATTATAGTAATGAAAATAGTGTGCTACTAGCTCAAAAACAGATGTGTGGATCAATGGGACAGAACAGGGCCTGTATATAAACCTGCACAGTTGTGACCACTTGATGCCAAAGGCATACATTGGAGAAAAGACATCTTCCTCAACAAATGTGCTAGATAAATGATATCCCTGTACTACCATCAACTGAATGTGGTGGAACAAGACCTCAATATAAGACCTGAAACTATTAGGGGATACATTTGATATAGATACAGGCATTTCTAAAAAGACTAGTTAGCTCAGGAAATAAAACCAAGAACTGACAAATGGAATGAGAGAACGTTTCTGCACAGCAAAGGAAACAGTCGTGGACAGAGACAGCTACAGAGTTGGGGGGAAACTTCGCCAGCTATACAAGGCTGAAGAGTAGTGTTTGCAAGACAGCCCAGTGGGTGAAAAAGAACTTCCTTCTAAGCCTTGCACCGTGAGCTGGATCATGGAAGCCCACATGGTGGAATGAGAGACCCAACCCCACCGGTTGTTTTCTGATCTCCATACATGTGCTTTGGCATGTGTGTCTGTACACACTCACACAACACACAAAAAAATACATAAATAAATACATGTAAAATAAATAAAAATAACAAAAAAAACCACCCAGCCTCATCAATAATGGGCTAATGAGACAAACACTTTTCAAAAGAAGTGCAGATGGCCAAAAAAACAGGAAAATTAAAATACTTGACATTCTCAGACAGCAAATAAATACATTGAGATTACATCTCACCTATCAGGGTGGCTGTCAAGATGATGATAAGACCAGTGTGATGTAATTCCAGGAAGCAGAAGCAGAAAGATTGTGCAACTTCAAGGCTAGCCATGACTGTGTAGAGACGAGGAAGAAGGCGGCAGAGAGAAAGGAGACAAACCTAAGACACACACACAACTTGGAAGTAGAAGCAAGACTGTGGGGGGCGGGAGAGGACTGGTGTGTCTGGGGAGAAAGGAGAATATTTGAGGAGGTGAATATGGTCAAGATTGTGATACAGTTGAATGAAAATGTCTTTGTGGAAGCCACCACTGTGAACAAGGAATACTGGCTGTAATCCTGGCCCTTGGAAAGTAAAGGCCAAGGATTGCCACAAGTGAAGACCAGCTTGATCCACATAAGAAGTTGGCCAAGCTGCTCTATTTAGTGAGACCATATCTCAAGGAACAAAATAATGGCCATAAAAAGTTAAATTTGTTGTAGCCTAGCTCATTAAGATACTTAAACTAACTCATGACCCTATTCCTGGCACTCTGGAGGCTGAGGTAGCAGGACTAAGATTTCAGGGCCAGCCTGAACTACATAGTGAGTTTTAGGCCAGCCTGCACCACATAGGCTGGTTATTAAAAAAGAAATAAACTAAAGGATGAAGGACGGCTGCTTGGTTAAGAGCACTGGCTGCCCTTGCACCCGTCAGGTGGTCCCAGCCCCCTCTACCTCCAGCTCCAGAGGAGTCGGCGTCATCCTCTGGTCCACGGGCTCTGTCCTCATGCACAGATCTGTGCACAGGCGCACAATTAAAGAGAAGAGTAAAATCTTTTTAAAATATGAGGCTACTCGTTTAATTTTATCCTTTTTTGTTGTTGGTTTTTTTTTTTTTTCGGTTTTGGTTTTTGTTTTTTTGAGAGGCTGGGACTCTCAAAAAGGCATTTCTTTATACTGGGTTGTGTTTAGTTCACTTATATTTTTTCATAATTTATCAATTGTGGATAAAGTCATTTTCAGGTTTCTGAGAAAAACACTTATTTTGTTTATTTCACATTTTAACATGTTTTTTTGTTTTTGTTTTGTTTTTTTTGAGACAGAATCTGTCTCTTTATCTGTGCTCCAGATAAATTATCTTAAGGCATGGCCCAGGACTTCTTTCTAAGCACTCCTAGGTCTGGTGGTGATGTGCCCGCCTTTAATCCCAGCAGAGACAGAAGGATATCTGTGAATTCAAGGCCAGCTTGGTCTACAGAGCACGTTCCAGGACAGCCTAGACTATTACACAGAGAAACACTGTCTCAAAAAGCCAAAAAAAAAAAAAAAGGCAACCACACAAGGGCTTCTCTCCATATGTTTAGTTTAGGCCTGTTCTACTGAAGGATGGGGAAACATTGTGACCCCTACTCCTGTGCTCACAGCACACATTACCTTTGGTTAAACTTCAGCCAAACAGAAGGGAGATCCCAGAATGTTCTGCGTGCATTACCTAAACTGAGGATCTCTGTGGGATCCAGTAATTCTTTAGTGAAATGGTACCCAGTGGAGCCCAATTCTACCTCAGTTTCTAGCACACAGAATTAGTTCCTGAACCTTTCTGAGACCCGGGTTGCAAACCAGCCTGGAAAAGGTAATGAATACTTGATGTTAGTGATGGAATCAATAATTCACAAGGGATTTTATTTTTCTCTTCCTGCTCAGTTTATGATTGGCATCAGAAACCTTGGGTGTTGTTTTGGGTTGCAGCTCCCAAGGGTGTATTCTGTCTTGCCTTCTTACCCTTCATTCCTGTCAAGCTCCCTCCTCTTCTGGAGACTGATTGTTGTCTTTGTTTAAGACTTTCAGGATGAATCTGGAAAAACTCAGCAAGCCTGAACTCCTGACACTGTTCAGTATTCTTGAAGGAGAACTTGAAGCAAGGGACCTCGTTATAGAAGCTTTAAAGGTATGTAGAGAGAGGGCCTGGGGATCCTGTGTCATTTCTCTAGTATATTTAAGTGGATATTGGTGTCGTTATTGGAGTGGCAGTGGGACATATTGACAGTTGCTTTAGGCACCCACCTCTGTGTCAAGATTTTCAAGTCAAGAGTGGTGGCACAGGCCGGGCGGTAGTGGCGCACGCCTTTAATCCCAGCACTCGGGAGGCAGAGGCAGGCGGATCTCTGGGAGTTCGAGACCAGCCTGGTCTGCAGAGCTAGTTCCAGGACAGGCTCCAAAGCCACAAAGAAACCCTGTCTCGAAAAACAAAAACAAACAAAAAAGAAAAGAAACAAACCAAGGGAGGGAAAAGTGATGAAGTTTTTCTGCCCAAAAATAGCCCCCTTAGTCTCTGCTAGGTTTCTAAACCTTGAGCCTTGCACTTCTATTATGTTTTGACTGTTTTTAAGTGCTGACGCCCTTTGAGAACTTGCTGAGATCTATTTCATGAGCAGTATATATGCATTCATATACTGAAGCTCGGGATATAAGGACATCAGGATTTCCATAAAGCTATTGCTAGGCAGGATGTGGTTGCGTGGTGGCACATGCCTCTAATTCTAATACTCCTAAGACAAAGGCAGTTGGATCTCTTGAGTGAGTTCTAGGACAGCCAGGGCTACACAAAGAAACCCTGTCTCAAAAATTAAAAAAAAAAAAAAATTAGGGCTGGAGAGATGGCTCAGAGGTTAAGAGCCCTGGCTGCTCTTCCAGAGGTCCTGAGTTCAATTCCCAGCAACCGCATGGTGGCTCACAACCATCTATAGTGAGATCTGGTGCCCTCTTCTGGCCTGAAAGCATACATGCAGTCAGAACACTGTAGTATACATAAATAAGACCTTTTTTCTAAAAAAAAAAAAAAAAGGAAACTATTGGGTTACTTAATTTGTTATCAGTTAGAATGCAAAGGTTGGGAGAGGTGTATTAGTGAGGAGAGACAATCTGTGGAAACTCTGCAGAGCCTATAAAAACCCAAGCAGATGCATTGGAGCTTTTTACACTTGCACGGAGATCTTTCTGTCTTAACATGTTTAGATAAGAGGAGAAGAGACTTTTCCGAGTATCGGTTGAATCTCAGCAGACGAGACCCCCAAAGCCAAAGAGCAGTAACCAAAGCAGGCGAAAGTTGAGCGTGCTGAAGACAGATGACTCCCTACGAAGAACAGCGCATCTCGACAGCAAACCTGTCGTTGTCAGGTTTAGAGTGATGCTAGTTTATAAAAGACTGACTTTACTAGTTAGCTTGGCCTCAGGATACCTTCCCATTCCTTGTCCTTGCCTGACAATGAGGAGAACAGGAAAAGAACCAAGGACGGTTTGATCCCATTCTTAACCCTGCTAGTTCCTGTCGTTCCGTGTCCTTCATCCGCCCTCATCCCCTCGGAATTGGATGGGGTGGCAGAGGACGCCTGCAAGGGAAAGAGACCGTTTCCCGGCCTGGGAGGGCGCAGAATGGCACCTGCTGTGTGTGTCACTTTGCTGTTCGTTTCCCCCAAGCTTGACAGAGCCTGATGTAGATACGTGGTAAATATTTGCTGTAGTAATTTTTGTTGTTGAAGTTTAACTCGGGGACACGATCAGCCACTAAGCCACATCCCTAGCATCAAATATTTGTTGAACAAATAAAATGACTGCCATTTTGATGCATTGCCTTAAGATTGCCACAGTGCTCCCAGGCAAGTGTTGGAGTTAGCAGAAGCTGTTCTCTATTCTGTGCCATAGGGTGCCTTGGCTGCTTGCTGCGCGTGTTTCCTAGCGGTTTTTCTACATGTGTCTAGTTCTGTTTACTATAAGAATGGTCTGAAAAGTTGAAAGGATCCAGAGAAGCGGGAGCTGTAAGCTCTATAAGGGAGTTGTTTAGACAGCCAGTGGCATTCTCCATCTGTGTGGCCTGTAGGTGATGTAGCTGAGCTCGGCCTCCACCCAGTGTGGCTCCCCACAAGACAGGTGTCTTTAAACATCTCCTGAGTCAGAGTTATTCACAGTTGGGTTAGAGGCACAGTCATCAACAAGATTCTTTGCTGCTGCTGTTTTGAATTTATTTGTATTTATGTGTAGGAGTGTTTTGCCTTCATGTATGTATGTGTACCTGGGAAGCCAGAGGAGGAAATCAGATTCCCTGAAATGAGTTACAGACTTTTGTGAGCCACCATGCTCTTAACCACCTAGCCATCTCTCTGGCCCCCTGCCAGATTCTTTACATTAAAGTGAAATCTCATTTCATCTGTGGGATCGTTTCTGTCTGCCTGCCTGTTAGGGTTCTGTAGCAATGCTAGATGTCATCTTACAGCTCTTTTGCTTAACAAATACTTGGTAGATTTTCTGAACTAACAATGATTTTCTTTTTATTATTAGTTCCTAATTCATATTCAGTGAGTTAAAAAGCGTTGGTCTTTGTTTTTTGGGTTTGGTCTTTTTTTTTTGAGGGGTTTTTGTGTTTTGGAGTTGTTTTTTGGGGGGTCGTTTTGTGTGTGTGTATGTGTGTGTGTGTGTGTGTGTGTGTGTGTGCTCACGCGTGTATACGCACAAGCACATACAAACAAGTGGAGATCTCTGCAAGGCCAGAGGTGCTGGATCCCTTCCAGCTGGAGTTACAGGTTGCCGTGTGCTGTCTGAAGTGATTCTGGGAACCAAACTCTGGTCCCCCTGCAAGAACAGTATGCCCAGTCAACCACTGAGCCTTCTCTTACCTCTTCAGGCCACTTCCGCCCACCCTCACTCACTTTCTGACACAATCCCATTATGTAGCCTGACTGACCTAGACCTCAGGCTCCATAAAGACCCCTTTGCCTCTTGAGTACTGGGAATAAAGTTATGCTCTAGAAATGGCCAGCTTGGTCTTTCTTTTTTTTTTAATTTATTTTTTTTTATTGAGAAAAGGAAGAAAAAAAACAAGTTTCCACCTCCTCCCAGCCTCCCATTTCCCTCCCCCTCCTCCCACCCTTATCCCCCTCCTCCCACTCCTCTCCCCCTCCCTCTCCAGTCCAAAGAGCAGTCAGGGTTCCCTGCCCTGTGGTAAGTCCTAGGTCCTCCCCCCTCTGTCCATATCTAGGAAGGTGAACATCCAAACTGGCTAGGCTCCCACAAAGCCAGCACATTGCGTAGGATCAAAACCCTGTGCCATTGTCCTTGGCTTCTCATCAGCCCTTATTGTTCGCCATGTTCAGAGAGTCCAGTTTTACCCATGCTTTTTCAGTCACAGTCCAGCTGGCCTTGGTGAGCTCCCAGTAGATCAGCTCCACTGTCTCAGTGGGTGGGTGCACCCCTCGTGGTCCCGACTTCTTTGCTCATGTTCTCCCTCCTTCTGCTCCTCAGTGGGACCTTGGGAGCTCAGTCCAGTGCTCCAGTGTGGGTCTCTGTCTCTATCTCCATCCATCACCAGATGAAGGTTCTATGATGATATGCAAGATAATCGTCAGTATTGCTATAGGCTAGGGTCATTTCAGGTTCCCTATCCTCAGCTGCCCAAGGAACTAACTGGGGACCTCGGCTTGGGCTCCTGGGAGCCACTCTAGGTTCAAGTCTCTTGCCAACCCTAAGGTGGCTCCCTTAACTAAGAATTGTGCTTCCGTGCTCCCCTATCCAACCTTCCTTTATCCCAATCCTCCTTTTTCCCCAAGTTCCCCCCATCCTCCCCTTCTCCCTTTTCTCTCCCCATCTCCCCTTAACCCTATCCCACCCCACCCCCAAGATCCCCATTTTCTCCCCGGCAATTTTGTCTACTTCCCATAGCCAAGAGGATAACTATATGTTTTTCCTTGGGTTCACCTTCTTACTTAGCTTCTTTAGGATCACCAATTGTAGACTCCGTGACCCTTATTTATGGCTAGAAACCAATTATGAGTGAGTACATCCCATATTCATCTTTTTGGGTCTGGGTTACCTCACTCAGGATAGTGTTTTCTATTTCCATCCATTTGCAAGCAAAATTCGAGAAGTCGCAATCTTGTGCAACCACTTTGGAAATCAGTGTTTCGGTTTCTCAGGAAATTCGGGATCAACCTACCCCTGGACCCAGCAATACCACTCCTGGGAATATACCCAAGAGATGCCCTATCATATGACAAGAGCATTTGTTCAACCATGTTCATAGCAGTATTATTTGTAATAGCCAGAACTTGGAAACAACCTAGATGCCCCTCAATGGAAGAATGGATGAAGAAAGTGTGGAATATCTACACATTAGAGTACTACGCTGCGGTAAAAAACAGCTTGGTCTTTCTTAAGCAGCTTTGATTGCTCTTTTGCTTTCAAAGGGGAAGGACAGTCTTTTTTTTCTACTTTAAGTTTTTGTTTCTGAACAAAACCACATGGCTACCTGTTGCTTCTTGGTGAATATCAAGTCACACAGGTTTTGTTTCTTTAGGGAACAATTGTAAATGTCCTACAGTTTGTAAAAATGAATCCCTGTCTAGAGCTGGGATTGTAAAAGTGTTAATTCACTCTCTGGAATTGTTGCCACGTGCTAGGTTGCACTGCAGTTCCTGCAGTCTCCCAGTAGTGTGCTTCTGCCCATAGAAAAGCCGCCGGGCCCTTCTCTGCTGCAGCCGAAGCATGTTTGCATAAAGCCATGAAAGGCAGTGTTTCTATGGTGTAATAACCAGTCTTCCTGTATGTAAATTAGTTGTTAAAGAGACCATTTATAGTGTGTTTGGTCTCAATTGAACCTCAGGTAAACATGATTTTCTGTTTAGAAGCATGTGTCGGGGAAAAACAATCTTCATGAAAGTCACATAAACTTTTATTTTCCCGAGTGAGCACACTGTAGAAATCCCTTCAGTAGTAAAAGGAAAATTACATTGTTAGAAGCCAGGGGTGGAGCTACACAATTCAGCAGGAAAGTCCCAGTTCAGTAGAAATAGAAAGTGCCTGCCCAGAGGAGGACAGGGGACTGCGATCATGGCCATTTAAAACTCTGGGAAACAGAATTGATCAGATTTAGAGCACACACTCCACACACGTCTTCCTCTGATACAGAGCCATACTTAGCTCTATCCACATAGCATCTGTCTGGGGGAAAAAAGGAAAATAATAAAGAAAGACATCTTCCATCCGACTTTGCACTTGTGTGTGCACACCAGCACAGATGGGGCTCTCGTCTGATGAACTGAGAGAGAGACCCCGACTAGACAGGTATGACCACTTTACCCATAGTTACTATCATTACGATCCACGCTACAGAGTTCATCGGTTTAGGGCAGAACTACGTTCATAAAGCCTGCAGTGCTGATGGGATGCTGTCTTGCGGGGAAGATCCGCGTTTTGCTTTTCAGTGGCATTTTCTGATGTTCCCAGTAGTGCTTGTCTGGAATTACTCCATCCCTACCCTGATAACCAGATGTCTGTCTTTTGAAACAGCTGACAAAGGGTAAGGTTGACTTGGTGGCTTGGAGCAGATGGTATGTTGTAGCTTCCCCCACCCAAACCCCTCCATAGTTTTGTGTTTGAGTCTTGCAATTCAGCCCAAGCTGGCCTTGAGCCTAAGACCCGTCCATCGTCTCTGCCAGAGTGCTGCCGTCACGGGTGTGCACTGCAGACCATTTCCACAGTCCCAAGAGATGTGTCCATCACCCCCAAGATCTTCTTTGTGCCCTTTTTAATTCACCCTGCCTAACTCACCTCACCACCCCTGCTCCTGAATCCCTGGCCTGCTTTCTGTCCCCAGATGTCAGTTACCTGGCTTTATGGAATCATCTAGACGTTATTTTCTTAGTTGTGGAAGAGTGAACTTGTTTGAGAGTTTTATATCTGCAAATGTTGTGTTTGATCAAATCTGCCTGATTCCCTTCTGTCCAGTTCCCCGCCTTATCTGCCCCCTCCCACTTTTTCCTCTCATCTCTATGAGCTTTGTTTTTAAATCCACTGAGCCCACATAGCTGCCTGTGCGTGCATGGGCACGGGACCATCCACGGAGCCTAGGCCATATCCCTGGAAACAGCAGACTTCCCCAATATCCCCTAACAGCCATCGGTTGTCAGTAGCTTCTCAGGTAGAGGTGGGACTTCAAGAACCTCTCACCCATCCACACCTGGGTTTTAGCTGGCTTAATCTTGTTTGGGTCTTAAGCACACAACCTCTGCCACTGTGAGTTCATGCGTGTAACAGGTACCCTGTCGTGTCCAGCAACTACGGTTTCTCTGTACACATCTCCTCTTTCTGGCTCTCACAGACTGTCCAGCCCCTCTTTGTCAGTGCTGTCTGAGCCTTGAGGGAAGGGAGTGTGCTCCAGATGTCCCGTTTGTCTGAACATTTCACACTCTTAGTCTCTGCGTGTTGGCTAGAGCAGGTCTCTGTATTAACTGCCACCTACTGCAAAAAGCAGCTTCTGTGATGATAGTTGAGAGACGCCCTAACCTATAGGTACAAAGATAAGTTAGGGGCAGCCTGTTACTATGCGTATGATTGTTTATTATCTATGCTGTTTTATGTATTGACAGTTGATTTCTCTTATGACTGAATGGTGTTCCACTATCTCTATACATACCTCATAGTTTTGGTTTTTTTTGTTTTTGTTTTTTTGGATTTTTGAGACAGGGTTTTTCCGTAGCTTTTTGGTTCCTGTCCTGGAACTAGCTCTTGTAGACCAGGCTGGCCTTGAACTATGGTTTTGTTTTATGCATTCATCTTAGTATCTGCATTATTTCAAACTTTGTTATTACTATAAATAAAGTCACCATGAACCTTTACATGTGAAAGGCTTTGTGTGGACACAAAGGAATGGAATGACTGAATTAAATCAAGTGCTGGGATTTCATTAGCCACCATGCCAAGTATCTTGTTTAATTTGTAAGAACTATCCAGGTAGTTTTCTGATGTGATAAACCATCCTATATTCCCCATCAAGAGTTGTAGTGATGCCACAGCTTTGCCAGCATTGGGTACAGCCCCCTTTTTTATTTAACCATTCTAACAGGTGCGTCATAAGTCACTTCCATTTCATTGTTATTGTTGTATGAGATTGTGTAACCCAGGCCGGCCTGGAACACACTGTATAGCTCAGGTTGACGTGGAACTCAGAGAAGTCCTGCCTCGGCTGCATGTTCCTGCACCCACACCAGGCTCTCGTTTCAGTTCTAATTTTCATTTCTTATTGACTAGTGATATTGAATATTTAGATGTCGTCAGAGTTTTCTTCCTTAGTGTTTTGAGACACTATCCAGCCCAGGTATGTCTGCAGTTTGCCCTCCTTCCACCTCAGCCTCCTGAGTACAGTCGCAAATCAGGCAAGTCAGGCTGTTCGTGGAGCAGTTTCAGTGCAGTGGAAATGCTAGAAACAGCCTAGCATCTGATAGCAGGGTCTGGGCAGAACAGTACAGCGCGATCAGAGTGGACCTTCAGCCTAATAAGGAAAAAGGTCTGTGTGTGAAAACAGAACCGTGAACATAGAAGAGTACCAGCTTGTAACTGGTGGAAAATCCCAACCAAGCCTCTCCATTCTCTGTGGCTTGCTTCCCTGAAGGCGGTAGGAGTCCTGTACTACCCAGGGCAGGGTGAGTCAGTGAGCGGGGAGTACCGATGAGCCATCCCGGCAGAAAGAGCCAGAAGAACAGGAAAGGCCATTCCTATCGAAGAGTGTTCATAAACTGCATAACAGTTCATAAACTATTTATAACAAGAAGCTTGTGTTCTTAAGTGATAAAACATCTGAATTTTATTCATGAAAACATTGACCCTCATCCATAACAGCCAGCTCTTAAAAGTGATTGTGGTGTCAGCTGTTCGCTGGCCCTCGGTGAGCGCCATTCATGCTGTGAGTATGTGAGCAGTAATTACAGGCACCACTGTTGTCATCAGCTCACATCTCCCTGTGGCCTCTGGGATCTGGGTATGGGGTTGCGGAGGGCCATGCCTTGGAGGAAGGGAAGGGGGTTCTGCTTGTGAAGTGTCACTTCCTTCCAGAACAGTTCTCCTCTTGGGCAGTTGGGAACAAGCTCTATTGCAGTCCCTCAGCCTGAAACTAAGATAAAAAAGGAAGCAGCTTATTCCTGTTATTTTGACGTCCTGTCATTGTGTCTCCTGGCATGTGCTGACCTCATGATTCAGGTTTAATCAGGCTATTTCTAGCTGCCCCTATAGGGAAAAGCAAGGAGAAGTACGAAAGTTTTTATTTCAAATAAAAACGGTGCTGGGTCATGTAGTGTGTGGATTCAGCCAGTTGTAGAAATAACTAGGAGAGGAGGAAGCCATCCTATCTGCCTGCTGACAGTCTGTGTGGAAAAGAGACACTTTACAGAACGTATTGGGAAACCTGGGGCAACTGAGATGGCTCTCAGCAGGTAAAGGTGCTCACTGCCCAACGACACACACAGCCTGCTGACCTGAGTTCAAGTCTCAGAACCGTGTGAAAGTGGAAGGAATAAACCAACTCCACAGAGTCTCATCCATACACGATAATAAAGAGGTGGTCTTGAAAAGAAAAGCTAGGAACCTTTATTATAGGGGACTAAAGAGATGGTTGAGTGGTTAAGAGTCCGTGCTGTTCTTCCAGAGGACCTGAGTTAGGTGCCCAGCACCCACAATAAACGGCTCACAACCACTTGTAACTCCAGCTCCAGAGATTCAGCACCCTCTTCTGGACACCTCAGGCACCCATACAGGAGTGGCATATACTCATGCAGAAGCACACGGGTACACATAATAAAAGCATTAAAGTCTTTTTTTAAGGAAGGAAGGAAGGAAGGAAGGAAAGAAGGAAGGAAGGAAGGAAGGAAGGAAGGAAGGAAGGAAGGAAGGAAGGAAATATCTCTTCTACAACACTGTCCTTTCACTGGGTGGTGGCCCACACCTCTAATCCCACCAGCACTCAGGAAGTTGAGGCAGGCAGATCTCTGAGTTCCAGGATAGCCAGCGCTACATAGAGAAACTCTGTCTGGGAGGGGGAAGTGGGGGCATTCTTCCATAGACACCCAAGGATGTTCTATGCACCACTGTTTAACACAGCACCGTGAACCTGTAAAGCAATAAAGCAAGGCAGCAGAACCTGGTGCACCTCACTGTGGACTATTTCTAGGTGGAGGGTTTGCACTGCAAAACCTGGTGTACCTACCTCACTGTGGACTATTCCTAGGTGGAGGGTTTGCACTGCCTGCCAAGCTGACCTCAACTTGGAGCAGTCTCCTGCCTCTCCTCTCCAGTGCTGGTGTTTTAGACAGTGCCCACAGGCCTAATGTGTAGTATTTGTAAGAAAGGAAGAACTGTTGTGCACCAACTTAGATCTCTTAAGACACAACAGGGCACCGCAGATTAGTTAATATTAGTTTATGTAGTTTATTATTGGTTATTCTTAGTTTACTGTTTTGGACATCCAGACCTAATCATTGAGATGCTCAGAAGTGGCCCAGGAGGAGAACTCACAGACTTGGAGAGCAGTAGCTTGGGTTGCAGTCAAGGACTTCAGTTTCCTTATACAGTTACACTTTTCTGAGTGCTGGGATGTATAGACGCCCCATATGCATTTACATGGTGCTGGGCTGGAGCTCGGCTGCGCGCATACTGGGCACGCGCTCTACCAGCTGGACGTCTTTCCCAGCCCTCTTCCCTTTCTTCATGGCTTACTTGCCCCTTGCTTCCTCCCTTCTCTTGATGCTCCGATTTCTTCACTTACATTACTTCTTGTCCCAGGCTCAAGGCTCATTTGAACCAGTTTCTGCATTCTGCTCTTTTCTGAGCCCAAGCTCTTTGCAGCCGTCTTCACCTGAGCCACCTGCCATCCCCGGCTCCTCTGGTGCCGCAGGTGTTTCAGTGTCTTCTAATTCCCTGCCCTCTCTGCGCTGGGGATTGGACCCAGAACGTAGCGCAGCAAACACTCTACCTCTAAACTCCAGCCCCTACTGACTCCTTCTAATTAGATTACCTGAGTGCCTTACTTTTGGTGGTGGCGGCGGGTGTTGGTTTCTTGAGATAGGGTGTTGTGATATGTAACTGACAGGTACCAGACACAGCAGACCCCCCCCCCAGCTTCCCAATTCCTAGGACTCCAGGCCATTTTTTAAAAATATGTGTGGGTGTTTTGCCTACATATATGTCGTGTGTGCATTCCTAGTGCCAGTGTAGGCCAGAAGAGAGCACTAGATTCCCCTGGAACTGAAGTCACAGACATTGTGAGCCACCGTGTAGGTGCTGGGAAGAGCAGCCTGTGCTCTCGACTACTGAGCCATCTCTCCAGCCCCTCGTCTTCCTTTTTAAACTTCTTTCCTTGGTGCCGTTGGCACTCTTGTCTTAATCCCACTCGGCCCCACATCGTTTCTTGTTCTTCCACGTGCCTCTTAAATGAAATGCCCTCCATGGCTGTTTAAAATACGATTTTCTGTAATCATGGTGTATATTCAGAATCTGTTCTAGCGCATTTCAGCACTATATCATAATAGTGTTGTGTTTGGTCCTTTAGAATTTCTGGGGGTGGTTTTGTTTTGTTAGTTGGTCGTTTTTTGGTCGGGGGGGGGGGATTGTTTGTTTTATAAAATTACATTTATTTAATTGTGTCTATTTCGGTGTTTGTCTTGGAACTGCAGTTACAATGAGTTGCCTGGTGTGTGTGTTAGGAACCCACAGCAAGCACTCTTAACCACCAAGCACGCCAGTACATTTTAAAAAGCTGAATACATTTAATGTGATTTCTCTTTTCTGTCCTCACTGGGGATTACAGCAATGTGAAGATGTGTTCATTCTGATAAGCATTGCACATCACAGGGCTCTTTGTGTTTTGTCTCTGAATCTCCCCCTTCCATGGAGAGGGAGAGCTGGCGTTTCACCTCTTCCAGCTGTGCAGCCCAGAATCCAGTCTCTAAAGCCCTCACAAGTGCTCATCTCGTGAAGTTCAGACCCGTGAAGTCTTGCTTGACATTGCCAGTTCTCAAGAATGGGTGCCATTTATTAATGTTTTTTAGGAGAGGCCTAGCTTTAATAAAGTAATTTCAAAATGCTCACTGTTAGAATTCCCATCCAGTCATGTTATTTACTTCTCTGGGAACAGCATGTTCTTCAGACAGGAAGTCATGGCTTTGTTTTTGCTTTCATATTTGTATAAAGGATACCAAGTGACTGGCTGTCACCTCTGTCATGTAATAAAGCAAATTTTCCTATTTTAATTTTTAAAATAAAAAATACTTTGACATGTATGGGTGTTTGCCTGCGTATATGTACGTAATGCATGCATGCATGTAATGCCAGGGAAGCCGGGAGAAGGCGTAGTAACTCCCCCAGCTGCCATGTGGGTGCTAGCAGTAGCCAGTGACGTCATGGCTGAGCCTTCTCTGCAGCCCCCACCGCATTTTGATTTTTAGTGAACGTTTTGTCCTGGTATCCTTTCTAGTCAAGGCCAGGTGTACTCGTCCGCATTCCCCAGCTGGATAATAGTGAGAGGTTTGTATCAGAAGAAAATCAAAGGCTGCACGTCCTTTTCCTTCATCCTACCCCATTGTGAAATCGAGCCCCAGCCTCACAAATGCTAGGCAGGCCCTCCCTCCCTCTGAGATTACTCGAGCCCTAAGTATTAAACAGTGTGGTGTTGCTGGCGTCGTCTCCTAGATACTCAATCGAAAGTCTATTTCCCGGACTGTCGCACCGAGGGCTTTGATGAGCATCTGTCTGAATTACAGGTGCTCTCTTTCGGAATGCATTTCCTTTCCCTATTTCTCCTCTGGACTTCATTTTATTGGGATTTGTTTTACTTTGTTTTGTGTGTGGTAGGGGCGCTGTTTGAGACAGGGTCTCACTTTGTAGCTCTGGATGTCCTGGGACTCACTTTGTAGACCAGGCTAGCCTCAGATTCACAGAGCTCTGCCTGTGCCCCCGGTGCCCAACTGGGAATTGGTTTTTCAAGGTTTTTGGGTTTAGTGTTTTATTTTGTTTTTATGGCTTTTACAAAATTGTTCGTCATCTTTCTTTTCTCTGTTTTCGAAATTAACCCTCCTTTAAATTTTTTATTAAACTTATTTTTAAGTTATGTATATACACACACAAATCTAAAGCAAAAAGTTAGTGCAAACTAACTTCAGGCTGGAGTGATAGCTCAGCAGTTAAGGGTGCACACATACTGCTCTTCCAGAGGACTCAAGTTCAATTCCCAGCACCCTCAGCAGGCAGCTCACACACAGCCTGTAACTCCAGCCCCAAAGGATCGAATGCCTCCTGGGACATGCACTCGTGTGTACATGCAAAGAAACAGACACATAATCAAAAGTAAAAATAAATCATTTTTTAAAAGCTTAGCTTCAGACTTAACATTTAAAAGGAGTTCACGTGTGGTGGTTGCTCCGTGGTGCCGTAAGCTTGGTGCACTTAGTCACCAGCACTGAAAGAGAAGCGCGCTGTGTGACCGAGGAGGAACCCTCTTCTAGCTGGGTGACTCTGGAAGGGAGGACTGGAGCTCTGAGTGGAATGTGATTTTTTTATTTCTTTATTTTGAAGCAGAGTCTCACTATGTACCATTGGCTGGCTTAGAACTCATAGAAAACCCCTGGCCCCTGAGTACTGGGATTAACAGTGTGTGCCACCACACCAGGCTTTTATGCACTAATACTCCTGAATCAAACCACATGCATGTAGTCATGCAGCCTGGCCAGCACGGTGAGGAGGTCAGAGGAGAGGACAGCGTTGGTTCTTTTCTTCTACTCCGTAGGTCCCAAGGACCAAGCTCAGGTTGTCGGTGTTGGTCTTGGTTGTAAGAACCTGCACTCACTGAGCCCTGTAGCTTTCGATACACAGTGAGTAAAAGAGCCTGTGTACATTGCTAGTAGAACAGTGTTTGGGTTTACAGGATTAATTTAAGGTGTCACACGACGTCTGTGGGTTAGTCCCACTGTGTAGCACTCCAGAGGGAGTTTGGGGTCATGTACGCCCCGCCATCCCCACCACCTTACCATATTTCCTGTGATTCATTCAGTCACTGATTGTCCCATTTATCTGCCAGAACCCACCCACTTCCAGGGTCGGCCTTTTCCTTCCTATTCCTTATGAGTTTAAAGTCTGTGTCTTAGAAAATTCTTATCAAATAAACTGTAGTCGGTGTTCCTCTAAACATGAGTGATGCTCTTTAGAAAACTGCTGTTCCTTGCAGATGTTGAGTCTGTCCTTAAAAATCCAGCAGCTTCTCACCGCCTTGAAGACCAAGGACTGTGCCTCACGTGGTCATACCGGTCTTCCTCTGTCGCTGCCCACATCACAGCACGTGCACTGCCCTGCAAACATGTTGTGCTCACTAAATGCGTGTGTACTGGGAACTGTCCCCAGACTCCAGAATGTTTTGGTTATCTGGTTTTTGTTTCTTTCTTTTGTATATTATATATTTGATCTACAGCCACGCCTTTTAGTTTGTAGACTTTCGTAGCATTTGTTACAGTAAAATAGTAGTGCTGATCACTTTCTGTAATACAATTTGTATATTTCTTTTACCTTACATTGTTGAAAAGCAGAATCTGGAGTCAGCCTTCTGAGAGTCTTCATTCTCTTCCAGTGCCATTTACAATAGAGACGTACTACAAAGTAGATTCTGTATTGTGACTGGGGTCACACGTGGGGAGAAAGTCCTTGAAGTAATCCTCACTACCTACTCTCAGCGCTCTGCAGTGGTTTCTCTTCTGGTTTTTTAGGCAGGGAGGAGGGGCGGAGATGAACTCTGTACTGTGCAAACTTTCACCTCCCCCTATTTCGCCAGTTAGGACCTAATCAACTGAAACCCATTCCTGTAGGTTCTGGGGAGCGTCAGCTTACCAGCCAGCATGGTCAGTGCCGCTTCCTTTTCTTATTCACTATGAGTGAGAAAGCTGTATGCTACTATTTAGATTCTCCTAAGAAGAAATGGAAACAATAGCGACATCTGAGAGGAATATTGTGCTGGACATGGTGGCGCACACCTGTAGTCCCAGCACTCGGAGGCCAAGGCAGGAGGCCCTCACATTCTAGACCAGCCTGAGCCACATTGCTAGGTCTGGCTCAAGCAAAGAGAAAAGAAATATTGTTAGGATTAAGTTGGAGATATGAAAGCTCAGCACACTGCTCTCAGAGAACAAGCATTTAGTTGTTGGGTTCCCTGTTGTTTCTGCTGCCACTGTTGAGATTACTTTGGGCGTCCAGCAAAATGGCTCAGAGAATAAGGTGTTTGTCACCAGTCCTGGTGACCTCAGTTCAATCCTTGGGCCCCACATGGTAGAAAGATAGAGAAAACTGACAGCCGCAGGTTGTCCTCTGACAAGCTCTGTGTGACATATGAACAAGCACTCACGTGTGTGCATGCGTGTGTGCTTCCTCATAAACATAGAACACGGGCAGGCTGCTAAATTCGGTAGATACTAGTCAGGACAGTGAGATCCTACTGTAGATGGTGCAGAAACATGGCCTGACCACAGCAGGTGCTGGGTGAGACCTGAGTGTGTCCATGGTGCTGATGAAGGGATAATGTGGTGGACCCACTCTGGAAGTTGATTGGGAAGTGGTCATAGACTTAGTGGGTAACTAGCTCTAATTACAAAAGAAACAAAGCCTTTCGTCTACTGACAGCTCTTACTCCACTGTCCATAGCAGCTTTATTCGCAGAAGAACCCAACTTGGTAGAATCAGATGTCAATCGAGAGAATAAATAAATGCAGTATACTCACACAGCACATGATTAAAAAGGACAAATTACCAACATGCCACTGATGAGCTTGAGCTTTATTACAGTGAGAACAGAAAAGGCCAGACACGAAAGAATGTACTGTGTGCCGCTGTTTAGATGGAGCTGTGGACGTGACGAAACTAAAAAGTGGTGGAATCAACAGGTTGTCTCTGGCAGGAGGGAGACTTCTGGCTGGAAGGGGGCATGGAGTAACGTTCTGTTGAGATTAAGAACTGTCTGTGATTTAACAGGGACGTGGGTATCGGGATGCGTACATTTCTGTGGCATCTGCACATGTAACGACAGGGGAGTGGGTGTGCCAGATGTCTTATCTGACCCCCTCCACCTCATTCCCAGGGACAGGATCGCTCCCTAGAGTTATCTGACAGTCAGCAAGCTTCAGAGACCCCTGTATCCACCCACTCGCACCCCGGTGCCAGGGATTACAGGGCCATTGAGGCCACTCCCAGGTCTTCATGCATGGCTTGCACGGGAAGCCCTACCATCCCCAGAGCCATCTCTCCAGCTCTGCACTGAGCCCTACCACGTGCAGGAATTCCTATTTCTGTCTGTGGCCAGTGCGGTTTCAATGTGTGATTTTAAGCAGCCGTTGACTCTTGTTGTGTTGAGGGATGTGTGGGTCACCTGGCAAACTGGAGTTGTAGCCCAGCCAGTTGCCGAGGAGGTCCTGGGTCCATGTGACCGTTCTAAAGAGAACTGGTGGTCAGGGGAGAGGCTCTGGGCGTGTGTCAGCGAGAGTAAATGGGAAATCTCTAACTTGTTCAGTTAGAGAACATAAAAGTTATGGGAAAGGTAAGGTAGGTTTTTTTTGTTTTATTTTTTATAAATTTTTTATTGATTTTTATTGAGCACTCCATTTTTCTCTGCTCCTCTCCCTACCTCTTCCCTCCTCTTCAACTCTCCCCCAAGGTCCCCATGCTCCCAATTTACTCAGGAGATCTTGTCTTTTTACACTTTCTACTTCTCATGTAGATTAGATCTATGTAAGTCTCTCTTAGTGTCTTCATTGTCGTCTAAGTTCTCTGGGGTTATAGTTTGTAGGCTGGTTTACTTTATGTTTAAAACCACCTATGAGTGAGTACATGTGATAATTGTTTTTCTGTGTCTGGGTTACCTCATTCAAAATAATGTTTTCTAGCTCCATCCATTTCCTGCAAAATTCAAGATGTCGTTATTTTTTTCTGCTGTATAGTACTCCACTGTGTAAATGTACCACATTTTCCTTATCCATTCTTTGGTCGAGGGGCATTTAGGTTGTTTCCAGGTTCTGGCTATGACAAACAAAGCTGCTATGAACATAGTTGAGCGCATGTCCTTGTGGCACGATTGAGCATCCTTTGGATATATACCCAAAAGTGGTATTACTGGGTCTTGAGGAAAGTTGTTTCCTAATTTTCTGAGAAATCGCCACACTGACATCCAAAGGGGTTGTACCAGCTTGCATTCCCATCAGCAATGCAGGAGTGTTCCCTTTTCCCCACAACCTCTCCAGCATAAGTTGTCATCAGTGTTTTTGATCTTGGCGATTCTTACAGGTGTAAGATGGAATCTCAGAGTTGTTTTGATTTGCATTTCTCTGATGACTAAGGATGTTGAGCATTTCCTTAAGTGTCTTTCAGCTATTTTAGATTCCTCTGTTGAGAGTTCTCTGTTTAGGTCTGTACTCTATTTTTTTGATTGGATTATGTGTTCTTTTGGTGTCCAATTTCTTGAGTTCTTAGTATATTTTGGAGATCAGACCTGTGTCTGATGTGGGGTTGGTGAAGATCTTTTCCCATTCTGTAGGCTGTCGTTTTGTCTTATTGACTGTGTCCTGTGCTTTACAGAAGCTTTTCAGTTTCAGGAGGTCCCATTTATTAATTGTTTCTCTCAGTGTCTGTGCTGCTGGGGTTCTATTTAGGAAGTGGTTCCCTGTGCCAATACGTTCAAGTGTACTTCCTACTTTCTCTACTATAAGGTTCAGTGTGGCTGGCTTTATGCTGAGGTCTTTGATCCATTTGGACTTGAGTTTTGTGCATGGTGATAGATATGGGTCTATTTTCATTTTTCTACATGTTGATATCTAGTTATGCCAGCACCACTTGTTAAATATGCTTTCTTTTTTCCATTTGATATTTTTTGCTTCTTTGTCATAAAGTAGTTTTTTTAATGTATGTTAAAATCCTTGATTTATGTTTGGGAGTATTTGCCCTTTATCGGTTCTTTCTTTTCTGATGAATTCCCATACATGTTTTCTTCCCCACATCAAAAAGGTGAGCATATGGATCCGGGCCAGAAAGTCCATACCCCTCCCATCAGCCTCATTCCTGGAGGGGAGGGACCCGACAGCAGGACGGACATAGTCCACGTTTCCTTTGGTTTCATCAAAACTTTTCACAGACTTTGAAATTTGGGTGTTGACACCGCTCCTTGCAGCCACACTTACAGCTACTTAGATTAAATCCACTCTTAGTCCTGAATAGAATTTAGAACACTTTAGTCAAACAATAATAAATAGTCGTCTGTCCTTATGTAAATAATTGCTTTCATAAACATCTGTGCCTGAAGATTGCTTTGAGGGGTGTTTGAAGTCCATTCTACTTCAAAGGCCCCTGATAACACGTTTTTTATTGGGGGGGGGCACATGCCACAGCACTCTCGTAGACTTACAGAAGTTGGCTCTAAGAGGCCCTAAGGATGAAATTGAGATCATAAGCGTGGCAGCAAGTGCCTTTACCAGCTAAGCCATTTATCTGCCTAGTTGTTAGTCTGTTATGCTTTATTTTGAGACAGGACCTCACGTAGCCCAGGCTGGCCCCAAACTTGATATTTAGCTGGAAATGACCTTGAATTTCTGGTCCACCACCTTCACTTCCTAAGAACTGGGACTTCAGACAGTACGCACTTTCATACTGTGCTGAGGGTGGAACCTGGGACTTCGTGCCTGCTAGGCCAGCACCCTGCCAGCCAAGCTCTCCCAGACTAATTCTTTATCTTTGTATTTGTCCAAAGAATATAGGGACTGACTTCCTGCTTGAGACTGGACTATTCATACTCCTGGGTCATCCACACATGATACTAGGAAGGCAGCTGGACTGTGTGTACTCCTGGGTCATCCACACATGATACTAGGAAGGCAGCTGGACTGTGTGCTCCTGTGTGTTCCACACATGATACTAGAAAGGCAGCTGGACTGTGTGTACTCCTGTGTCTTCCACACATACTAGGAAGGTAGAAGAGGAAACTACTTTTATTCTTGGGGTCCGGGGATGCTTGAAACAAAATCTTTCTTTGTGGCTCAGGCTGGCTTGAAACTCTCAGTTCTCCTGCTTTGGTCTGAGTGCCTGGCTTTCTCTTTGAAGTCAGTGATAGCACAGCTGGGACTTTGGAGACTAAGTGTGGCAGGCTCCAGGGCTGTTCTGTGATGTTATTTTAAGCCTCCTCTTGTGATGTGTTTCCTCCAGTCTGTGAAGTGAAAAGAAATGAGTAATAGATGGCCAGTGTGTTCTGTCTGTTGATAACACCCCTGCCGCCGAAGATGGCCAGTGTGTTCTGTCTGTTGATAACACCCCTGTCGCCAAGTCTGTCTGGCAAGTCAATTATTTTCCTCGTCTCTGAAATTAAAGGCCAGTGTAGTTTCTAAAAATGTAGGAATTTCTGTTCACCTAGAGTTTATATTGTCACTTAAAGCAAAGTAAAAATGATGAAACAGGAAATTGACTGATTACTAAATTTCTCCAAAACTCAAACCCAAGTTCACATCCCGCCCCTCGTGTACTTGAGGGCCTTATAATTATATTTCTTAATAGCTGAAATGTCATTAAAATATTAAAGCTCAGTGTTGGCCGTTTGGGCCTTCAAACTTCACCCTGAAATGTAGTGTTAGCGGCACACATCTCGTCCTCTGTCTGTGGCCAGCCTCTGAGGAGTCCCTGCTCCCTGGCAGTAAGCACTGCCTCCTGCTGCTCTTCCCCTGTGTGGTCCCATCTAGGATGTCCCAGGTGGTGTTGCACTCCTGAGACATTGGTCTGGATCAGCTGCATGCTGTGCACTGTGAGAAGCTGGCACTTCAGCTCAAGATCCTGATCTAGAACCACCCAGCTAACCCCTCACCCTAGAATCCTAACCATTGGATGTCATGTGAGATAAAATGAGCATTATCTAAGTTGCTGATTTGGGGGGCTGTTTGTTATGCAGCAACAGATAACCAGCACGTACCCCCATAAAAGTTACTTTCATTATTTAAGTTTTAGCATTTGGTTTTGCTTCTCACTGTATTTACAGTTAAACTTGTAGCCCATACATTGGTTGAAAACTGTATTGTCTCCCATTTTCTAGGTCCTCGGTATCATAAATACAGCCTTCAAGTTGAGCTTTTCTGTGTTTGGCCTGTGGTAGAGTTGTTGTGTGACTGGAGTCTGTCCACAGCGCCCTTGCACGGACAGGTGAAGCCATCTGTGTGGATTGTAATCACCGTGCAGGTGACTGGAACTGTTCCGCAGTACTCAGAGAGAAAGCAGACAGCCAGACAGCTGTTCTTGGGCCAAGGCTCACCAGAGACGCTCCCATTACTTGGGACTCTGGTGCTTATTAATTATATAGGATAATCACTATGTGGGTTTTAAAGTCATGTTTTTAGGATTAGTTAACTATATACTCAAACCTGACAGACAGCTTCTCAGCAGAACTGATGTCGAGGTCACCAGTTGTTCTGTGGCCAGAGGAGAAGCTGCAGCTTCTCCCATCCCATTTTTTCCATGGTGTTTTGAAAAGAAAAGGTTACTAATTTTTTTTTAATTCCATCTTATTTTATTTCTTTTGCCCTACCAGATCAATCTCAGTGATGGTGGTTGTCCATTTATCACATTGATGATGCAGCCATGGTTACATCAGTAACCAGAAGTGTGGCCAGGACAGGAGCTATAGGAGACTCTAGGTTAGATCCTCAGGCTGAGAGGAAAGAGAAAGAATAAAGAAAATGAAAGAAGATGGGAGGACTTTGGTTTTAGGCCTGGTGTGACAGTTCATGCTTGTAAATCCATCCAGAATTCAGGACCAACCTCCTCCTCAACTAAGGACCTCCATGTACCGGTACACATGGTGATTTTTAAAAAAAGAAAGAATATTTTCAATTTAATTAAATTTCTGTTTCTGTCATGTAAATATCATTGAACTACTCCAGTCTCGTGGTGGCAGGACAGCTTGTTTTGGACAGGGTCTTGCTGTCTGCCTACATGTAGTGCTTGTTGCTTCCCCCATGTAATCCTTAAAGCTGCCCCGAGCAGCAGTACCACAAGAAGGACACGGAAGTGTCTTCCCAAGCGCTTGTTGTCCTTAGATGGCTGCCTGCTCAGGGGAACAGAAAAGACTAAGACTAAGGGAGCTAGAGGCTGATGGGAGACTGAAAAGGGGGTAGAATTTAGTGGCAGGCAGAAGGGGTTTTTGTCTTCAGCTGTGGTTGTGCAAGTGCCCCCCCCATTGTCCCATCAACAGTGCAGCCGAGTTCCCTCTGCAGATCGCAAGGAGTCCTGGACTCTCTCTCCTAGGTCCAGACTTGCATCCTCTGCGCTCCTGCCGGCTCCCTGTTGTCTCCAAGTTATAAACTCATAAAGTCATCGCGCTTAGTACTTTAACAGAAGGAAGATGGGGTAAACCTGAAGGTAACACGGACAGACGCATGCAGAGGCAGTGAGCCTGCTTCCAGACAGGGACTTTGGAGGCAGGCTAGCTGGGTAACCATCCTCTTTGTAATGGTTTTCTCATCAGCAAAATGGAGATGATTAGCAGTTTGGGGCTATAAAAGTTCCCGAGTTAATATGGCCGTACCTGTTTGGATAATGTCTGATACCAGGTCAGCTCCCTGTAATCATTCGCTTGTTCGTGTTATCACACTGCTCACCTCCGCAGTTGCCTGTCTTTGTGGCTCCTCCTGATCTGTCGTCGGGCTTCCACTAATGTTACCACCTTTAATACGTCCTGAGCTCAGGCCTCAGTCTAATGATTTTGTCTTGTTCTTTCTTCTTTCTTATTCTCAGGCCCAACACAGAGATACTTTCATTGAAGAACGCTATGGAAAATATAACATCAGTGACCCTCTAATGGCTCTTCAGAGAGATTTTGAAACACTAAAGGAAAAGAATGATAGTGAGAAGCAGCCAGTGTGCACAAACCCCCTCTCTATCCTTAAGGTGGTGATGAAGCAATGCAAGAACATGCAGGAGCGCATGCTGTCCCAGCTGGCTGCTGCTGAGAGCAGGCACCGAAAGGTAGGCTCCCCCATTGGCAGGTGTGTGCTTCGGGAATCCTCAGAGGCTTCTGGAAATAATGCCTCCTATCCTGTCCGCCACCAGGTTTCATGGGACTCTGATGGAGCAGGGGACCTCCTAGGTATAAAGAGGTCCTTCAGTGACACGGGAGCCAGGGGAGCACAAAAGGAGCACAGATGATCACCTGGGCTCAGTTTAAGGACTGGGCAGACATTCCTGCAGGAGACACTCCTTCTTGTACGGCACTCCAGAACACTTGGTGCATTTTATTTTCAATCTTCCAAACTTTGGCAACAAGCGAGTGTTTGACCAAGCTTGTAGCTGAACAGAGCGTTCTCTGTTTGCTTACTTAAGTGATAAATAAAGAGTATTTAGGGAAGAAAGAGGATAAATCTACCTGATTGCAGCCATGCAGGCATGGAGATTGTTCCATCCATTCTAGTTCTGTATTTCATCGCATGCTTGTAAAGCGGTGAACAGCTCCTAGGATGCTTGCTTTTCCTATACTGGGTGGAGGACAGGCGCTCTGTTCTGTCTGATAGCTCAGAAGGAAGGGCAAGCCTGTGCTCCCTGTGTGCTTCATCTTCAGAGTTTTAGTGAGGGTACATTCGTTTCTCAGCTTGTCGTTCGCTGCTCAGTTTTGGCCTGCAGACGATGTTTGGCAAGAATCTGCATTAAAAAAAAAAACTAGCAGTTTAGATTTGGACCTACAGAGATAGGCATCAGCAGTGTTTTGTAGGAGACATTTTAACCAGAAAAATGAGGTCGGCAGCTTCAGACTTAGTGGACATTAGTTCGTTCCCATGGTTCTCTCCACAAGAGCTCACTGCTAAAGCCCTGTTTGATGGGTTGTCCCCAGGCTGGGTCTTCTTGCCTGTCAGTCTTCGTCTTTCTTCATTGAGTCCAAAGGATAGGTCCTTAATCATGGGTAGGCCACAGATATCCCCTAAAATACATAAAATATCAAAAGTATATGCATTTTTATGGAAAGTGTATTTTTTTACTTTTAGTCAAATTCCCAAAGTTGCCTAAGATCTTTTGAGTCTAACCTAGAATGTGTCATCTAGAACATTCCTGGCAGTGTGTTGAAATGTGGCCTAAGTTGGGACTTTCACATGATGAAGATAAAAAAATCTTCATCAGATCCTCAAGTGGTGAGCAGGCCTTATTCCCACTTCATCCAGGAAGTGACTGAACTATGCCTAATGGCATAGTATCATGGAAGGTGTAGTAGTTTCAGGTCTAGGTGACTGGAGAGAAGAGAAAGTTAAAAATAACTGAAAATTCCTTAGTATACTATTACAGTGTGAAATGTAAGTAGCATTAAATTTTTGAAAACAAGTGATTTGCCTGTTCAGTTTGGTTTCTTGAGACAGGGTCCTCTCTAACCCAGGCTGGCCTCCAGCTCTCAGTGTGTGACCATGCCGTGTGGGAAGGTTGCATCGCCTACCCAACAGAGTACCTGTCTGCTCCTGGGAATGTTACCAAGTAGGGCACTTAATTTGCCAGAAATCAATTAGCTCTTCGAGGTCTATAGTAAGGAAGCTTATAGTCTGAACTCGCGGAACGTTCCCCATGTCTGCTGTGGTGTGGCTGTTAACTGACCCTTCACCTCTGGAAAGATTGGGATGCACACAGCAATAATGCTCTCACTGCTTGTAATGGAAGCAGAGTTCCTTAGTCACCTCTTCCCTTGCCCAGCCCCCACGTGGATTTGTGGGTTCGTGTAGCTCTCACTAGGTTTGAACTCATGGAGGTAAAGATGACCTTCAGCTTTAGCTCCCAAGCACTGGGGTTACAGATATATACTTTCCATACCTACTTTAAGGGAGAGTCTTCCTAGTCGTCTGAAAGTCCAGGCTCTGAACCAGCCTCCCTGAAGCCCCTGCTACTTCCAGGTCCCAGCTCTTTGGGAGTCTGAAGACTGCTCTTTTCCCACTTCAGAATGTCATTAAAACTTGTCTGGGCCTGGGAGATGGCCGAGCAGTAAAGAGCGCTAGTTGCTCTTCCAAAGGGCCCAGGTTCAGTTCCCAACACACCCACATCAGGCACCACCACCTGTAACGGCAGCTCCATGAATTCTGGCCGCCGTGGGCAACCACACTCATCTACACCACACATAAATAAAAATAAAATGAGTCTTTTAAAAAGCTTTCTCCCCTATTAAAGCCACTCTTGTCTCTGAGACTTTATAGTTCTTTTTATTCCTTTCTGTAATTTTTTAAAGAATTATTATATTATATATACAGTGTTCTGTCTGCATGTATGCCTGCATGTATAGGTGGTTGTGAGCCACCATATGGTTGCCGGGAATTGAACTCCGGACCTTTGGAAGAGCAGTCAATGCTCCTAACCTCTGTGCCGCCTCTCCAGCCCCTTCTTTTTGTAATTTTAAAGGGCTTTCAAAAGAGAGTATAGGTAAACCATGTCTACCAAAAAAGTTTAACCAAAAGTCTTTCTATTAAATTTAAAAACTAGATTTTTTTAAAGTTCAAATGCTAATATGTTTTCATTTTTTATTTATTTTTGAGGCCAAATCTCCCTGTATAGCTCTGGCTGGCTTGGAACTCTCTGTATAGACCAGACCGATTTCACAGTCATAGCGATCCTCCTGCCTCTGCCTTCTGAATCCTGGGATTATAGGCATGTGACCCATGCTTGGTTTTCATTTTAAAATGGAGTTCCATGTCATAGAAATTCTTCCTTCTTCATTCCTAAGAATTTTTATGAGCCAAAGTCATGAGAAATGACCATCGAGGTAGCTGACAGTGCTGTGCCCTGGAGGGCTGGGCCGAGCCACTCCGGAAGCGGAGGCTACTGAGTGATACATTCCTATCCAGGACATGGTGTGGGTTTGGATCCTTCCGCAGGATAAATGGACAAGTCAGAGTTTTCTGAAAAATCATCACTTAGGATCCTAGTAATTGGGCCTTCTGCACGTAGGATGAAGTAGGAGCCTTTCCTGTCTTATCTAGGTATACGAAAATAAGTATTCTTATTAAGTAAGGCCCAGGATGTCCCATCTGAGATGTTTAATTTCAAATTCCCATTTTGGTACCTCCAGTGACAGCATTGAGAGTAATACCCAGCCTTGTAAGGTCTCCGTGTCTCTGTCTGTCTGTCTGTCTGTCTGTCTGTCTGTCTGTCTGTCTGTCACCTGTCTCTCTCTCTCTCTCTCTTTCACACACACACACACACACACACACACACACGCACGCACGCACGCACACACGCACGCACCCCACCCAGCAGGTCCCTGGTCATTCCAACTGCATATGATTTCCCAGACTTCTGCTGGTGCTCAAACCCTCTGAACCCCACAGCTAATTAGTCGCTCTCTTGTCTCTGCTTGCATTCTTCTGCACATACTTCAGCAAAGTAAATAGCCTGTTTTCTAGCACATAACTTGCATGTCTTTCACCCTGCTAGACAGCATGCTCCTTGACGACCCTGGCTGGATTTCATTTGTTTATTATTTAATCTGGAACCCTCAAGTGTTAAGTGATATAAATGTGATTACTTGATATTTGAAAGTAAACATTTTTAAATCCTTTACAGGTGATCCTTGACCTTGAAGAAGAGAGGCAGAGGCACGCACAGGACACCGCAGAAGGAGATGATGTCACCTACATGCTGGAGAAGGAGAGGGAGAGGCTGACGCAGCAGGTAACTCAGGAAGAAAGAATGATGGCATTTGCTCGGAGTGACAGTTTTTAAGTTCATTTCCGGTGTGCAGTGTTACAGTACAAGTCTTCAGAGAGAAGATAGGATGTTTATCTTTTTTTAAACATAGGTTACTTGGGGTTGGGGAGATGGCTCAGCTCCCCAGTGTTAAGAGCACACACTGCTTTTGCAGAGGACCCAAGTTTGGCCCCCACATCCACATCAGGTGGCTCACAGCTCTCTGTAACTCCAGCTCTGGGGGATCTGATGCCCTCCTTTTTGTCTGCAGTGACGCCCGCACTCGTAACACCTACAACCCACAAGTGCACAGTCTGAGAAACTAAACGACATAGAGCACTTAGTGGCGCTGTCGTCTGTAGCACACACTTTAGAGGTGTTGTTGCCTGATCTACAGTACCAGTGTGGCCTGTCACAATTCAATGTACCTGGAGCAAAGATGGCAGGACACGAAACAACCCTTCATTCCTGTAGTATACGGTTCTGTTTTCAATTCTTTAGACATGGTCTCACTATGTAGATCATGCTAGCCTTGAAGTCAACACTCTTTAATTTCTTTTTAAATATGATCATGACTTACCCTGTTCCCTCTCATTCCGAGTCTGTGTGATAATATTAGACAAAGTACATTTAGGTAGATCCAAGGATGGTGGTGCATGCCTCTAATCCTAGCAGTTGGAAGGAGGATTTCAAGTTCAAAGCCACTCTCATAGTAAGACCTTGTCTAATGCATGAGGATTTAAGTGCAGCTACTTAAGTTTGTTCTTTTTTTTTTTAGATCAGAGAAAATGATTGCTGGAACTTTAAGTTTGATTTTCAGTGGCCTCCATCCCCAGATCTAGCTTGCATATGTTCTGTATTTGTTTTGGCTGCTTCTGTGTTCTCCCCACATACCTAAAGCACAATGGAGCATCATATTCCCGCTGCTCGCCCTGAGGCAGTTAGGAACCCAAACGCCTCCCAAGTCGTCAAGCAAAGATTAGATCATAGTGTGTGGGTTCTGTGTGGGATGTCTTCAGACTTCAGAAATACTGATTAACCTAAGCGCCAGCGTACAGGCTAGCACCATGCCCCAGAGCGCAGCTAGCGAGGGAGGGCACTCCCTGTGACTATGGCTTCCCTGCTCTAATCAAGATGTGTGCTGACTTTTTTTTTTCTTCCTAGTTGGAATTCGAAAAGTCCCAAGTGAAAAAATTTGAAAAAGAACAGAAAAAGCTGTCCAGTCAGTTGGAAGAGGAGCGCTCCCGCCACAAGCAGCTCTCGTCCATGCTGGTGCTGGAGTGCAAGAAGGCCACCAGCAAGGCGGCTGAGGAGGGGCAGAAGGCCGGAGAGCTGAGCCTGAAACTGGAGAAGGAGAGGAGCCGGGCGAGTAAGCTGGAGGAAGAACTGGCAGCTGAGAGGAAACGGGGCCTGCAGACGGAGGCCCAGGTGGAGAAGCAGTTGTCTGAGTTCGATATCGAGAGGGAGCAGTTGAGAGCCAAACTGAATCGAGAGGTGAACCGGACCAGAGCCCTGAAGGACGAGGTTGAAGACTTGAAGAAGCTTGTGAGGGACCTGGAGGCCGCCCAGCAGCGCAGTGGCACCAGTGAGCAGTGCAGAGGGCCAGCGACCGCATCCAGGGGCACAGCCACAGAGCCCCCGCTGCTAGTGTCAGCGTTCTGCCAAACAGAGAGTGTTCAGCTGGAGAGAAGCCACGGGAGCATCCTAACCAAGCTGACAGACGCTGCTCTTCCTGGCCCCACCACTCCTACTTACTCCTACGCAAAAGTCAATGGCCACTGTGACCCGGAAATACAAACTACCAGGGACTTGACCTCAGGCAGCAGCACAGAAAACCAAGGACCTCCGCGAGAGAAATCTGTGGTCTCAGCCCAGGAGAAGCCGGTGGAGAATGGCGGGTGTCCTGTGGGAGCTGAGACTCCAGTCACAATGCCGAGTCACCTCCCTTCCAGTGGCAGCTCACTGTCTCCCAGCAGCACCGCCTCCTCCTCTCTGACCTCCTCTCCCTGCTCTTCGCCAGTTCTAACTAAGCGTCTCTTGGGGTCGTCGGTCAGCAGCCCCGGCTACCAGTCTTCCTACCAAGTAGGAATCAACCAGCGGTTCCACGCAGCTCGGCACAAGTTTCAGTCCCAAGCAGACCAAGATCAGCAGGCCAGTGGTCTGCAGAGCCCTCCGTCCAGGGACCTGTCCCCTACCCTTTTAGACAACTCTGCTGCCAAGCAGCTGGCCCGGAACACGGTCACACAGGTGCTGTCCAGATTCACTAGCCAGGGGCCCATCAAGCCAGTCTCTCCCAGCAGCTCTCCCTTTGGTACAGACTACCGGAACTTGGCCAGCACTGCCAACCCAAGAGGTGACGCTAGCCATTCGCCTACTCCAGGGAAAGTGTCCAGTCCTCTGAGCCCCTTGTCTCCAGGAATCAAGTCCCCAACCATCCCCAGAGCCGAGAGAGGAAACCCTCCACCAATCCCACCCAAAAAGCCTGGCCTCACCCCATCCCAGTCTGCCGCCACTCCCGTGACCAAACCTCATTCCCAGGCGTCCTCCCTGACCACCACAGAAGACCTCGCCAGCAACTGTTCTCCCAATGCCGTGGTGGCCAACGGCAAGGACGTTGAGATACTTGTGCCTACCAGCAGCTAGTCCCCAGAAGTGGGTCTCCACATTTGACATTCCACCAGATTTCGTTCAAGAGTTCCGAGTTAAACCTTGGAGTCGGATCATGTTATTTATTTTGATAGTAGCCACAGCCATCTGTGTAATACATTCAGTGTATTTACCTTTTGTATTTTTTTAAGTAGAAACTGAGTACTCTGGGTTTTTATGACTCGCCTGTTTGTACTGAGCTAGAAGGGGACCTCATAGACATCTCAAGCTCCACGGTCACCAGCGTCTGGCGATGGAGAAGTTGGCGGTGATCTACAGTTGGCTTTGGAGCTAGAATCACTCAGCACTCATTGCAAGTTCTGCAGAAGCAGTTCGTGCAGATTTTTATTCCAGATGAAGATGCTTTAAAAGTGCCTGAATTAAGACTGCCACACGAGCGATTCTGCGGCAGACACGAAAGACCGAGATCCTCTGAATCTGAATGTCAAAAGCCAACACTGCTCTTAATCCTCTCTGACTGTTGATTCCAGCTTTGTGTTCTGACCCGAGGTTTGCGGAAGTGGAGTGGAAATCCTTCCAAAGGGGCGTGAACTCTATGTCAGGCCGAGCTTTGCGCGTCACTGAGCCCTTGAGAAACCCTCCCGCGCACTGAGCAGTTGGGGTGCTGATTTTCTTGTACTCTTGAAAAAATTAAGTCATCCTCAAGTTTCCCACATCAATCCTTGACCAGAGTGAAATCACATCTCCATTCCAAACCACCTTCGAGCATCGACTGTTGGGAACTTCCGGTTCTGGTCGCTTCTACTTGAACAGGAAACGACATAATGAACTCTTTATTCTGTAATGAAAAAGCAATAACTTAAAAAGTCACTCTTTGTAATATTGTAAGTCAGAATTATACAGGTTTTACCAAATTGTTACATTTATTCTCCATGCCGCCAGCACTTGTATCTGTGGAACCAAATTAACTTTTGCCCAAATGGAAGTATACATATTTCTGTATAGATACATGCCCCTTTACGTGTTCAGCATTCTCACACTTAAGCACATAAATATTAGTGTGATTGTACCCTTTGGAGTCTGCAGTGTAGTGTGAAGGACAAGTAGAATCGCATGTTAAGATTACCTACCAAAGCAACCTCCTGTGGCTTGGAGCCAGCCAGCCAACAAAGGAATCCATTTTACAAGGAAGTGGGGCCGTCCCAGATGAAGCCCGAACCGTCAGCGTCGTAGAAAGGCACAACTAGAGTAGCCCTGGTGCTGCAGAACTCAGCCGGTCCTTCATTGCCGCCCGCTAGTTTGTAGTAGAGGGGATGTAGCAAGCCACAGTGTCACAGCCCCGTGTAATAGAGCCACCCCATTGAGCCCCAGCTGCTGCCATGCAGAAATTCCAGACCAAGGTTACCAGTCCTCCAAACATTCAAGGAATTCAAATTTCTGTAAGAAAATTATTTCCAGGAACTGATTCAAAACGGTTTTAAACACTGCTGATTAGATAAACATGGCCGCCGTTGATTTCGGCGCGTAAGCTACCAAGCTGCGACCCCTTTCATCCCAGACCTTCTGCTGTTTCCCTCATAGTGACTTCGTATGCACAGGAACCTCTGGGCTTCTCTGCTGTGTCAGCTACATCTGACCGAGTCCCCAGAACAGAACAGTCTCCCTGTCGGCAAGCAGAACTCTAGACAGGCCAGCTCAGGACACTGGTTATACAGCGTTGTATCCGGAGTGGGAGAGAGGATGACCTAGTGTCTGTATGCATCCTCCAAGCCAGCATCTATCCAGAAGGCCCTGACCTGCTGTAACCTTTTACAGGAAAGGGGAATGGGTGCTGTAGGGAACACTTGATCATGTGTTTGAGAAGCCAAAGGATTCGGTGGGCCCATCCAGGTTAGATAACGCACAAGGCATTAGACATTGGTCTTCTTGAGTAGCATAGAACTGTTAAAAAAAAAAAGTCTTCCCCAAAATTTAATTGTTAATAACTTTTAATAATATTTTTCTTAACTCATCAAGTCAGTGGGTGAGAGGCAGGCGGTGAAATCCGTGGGCAGGTCAGCAGCAGAGTGCACTGTTGACTGAGGAAGGTAGATGCGTGGCTGATAGTGCCGCTGACGTCCGCTGTCGGCTAAGACTCCCCAAAGCAATACTGCACTGGATTTATTCCTCTTGCGGAGCCAAAACAGAGCAGTGCCGGTCAGAAGCTGACCCTCCTAACCGGGAGGAGAGACTCCAGCGCCAGAACATTCTTACCTCTCTTGCTTTAAATGGTAATCTTAAAGGTTGCATTGTGCTCCCCCCCTGTCTGGAGATAGAGATCTATAGAGAGAGAAATGCTATAAGGAAGTTTATTCTTAGGAAGTGCACTGAACAATATTTCTTTAACAGTGTAATATGGGGGTGGGATATGCAAGAGAAATGTGTATTTTTGCTAGTTGCCTATCTTCCGAGATAATAAGCACAATCCTGAAATGGATCCAATAATTCAGTTAGATATTATAGATTAGTATTTAAGTTTGCAATAGTTGTGTGTGTGCTAAGTAAAAGCTCCATGATTCACAATTTGGGTATTAACCCATGTCAGAAAAACTGTTATTGGTCAATAAATTCTAATGATGTGCAAGGTGTAATATGAGCATTAACTAGTTATTAACATTTGTAAAGCCAAATGTACCGTGCAGAAGTCTTCATTTTTATAGCAGACTACATTAAAACAAATTAAATCATACTGTCTGGGGAGAAAAGTCTTGTCTACAAAACGAAAAGTGTTGTACAGTCCGGGCCTCTTTTGTTAGGAAGGGGAGTGGGTGCTGTAAGGAACACTTGATCATGTGTTTAAACAACCAGATGATTCAATGGGTGCGTTCAGGTTAGAATTCACAAGAAATTGACAGCCGTAGCAGCACACACCTTTTATCCCTGCACCACAGAGGCAGGTGGATCTCCGAGTTTAAGGCCAGCCTGGTCTACAGAGTAAGTTGTGGGATAGACAGAGCTCTTACACAGAGAAAGCGTTTCTCAACAAAACCAAAAAGAACTCCAAAAAATTAGACATTAGTTCTCTTGTGAAGCATAGAGCTGGGGGGAACAACTTCCCAGTAATCTAGTCTTTAATAACTTTTAATACAATATTTTTATTCATTGAGAATCTCATACATGCATATAATGTATTTTGATATCTTTACCCCAGCCTTCCTCCTTAACTACTCCTAGATCTACCCCACCCCTTTTTGTTTTGTTTTAACAACACGGTGGTTCAAATTTATGCTATCCATATATGCGCAGGTGTAGCATGCAGACTGGAGCATGGTCTACCTGCCAAAGGCCACACCCCTAAGAAAAACTGTCACTCCCTCTCTAGTACCCACAGCCGCCATTAACTACTCAAGCAGAGTGGGAACAGGAGAGCCAAACTGGATTGGCTCAGTCTTGTCCAGGCAACCACGGCTACTGTGAGTTCATGAGGGCATGGCAGGCGCAGAAGCCAGGTCCTCATCCCTAACTTCTGGCTCTTAGAATGTTTCCTCCTCTTCCATGATATCCCCTGGGCCTTGGGAGACGGTGTGATACAGATGAGCCGTTTGTGGGTAAACACACTCCAGTTGGATTTATTCCGTGTACTTTGACCAGCTGTGAGTTTCTGTGATAACCACTGGGCCATCACAAAGGAGCTTCTCTGATAAGGACTGAGCGCTGTGCTAATCTGTGTGTATAAAGATGCGTGTCTGAAAGCAGGTCGATACTCTCTTAGCAAAGCAACAGGAAGTTCACTCCTAGAACCTATGGGTTCTTGGTCAGATTTACAGTACCTTTCGTACACTTCCTCCTGTGGGACAGCTATGGAGCCAGGCCTGGAACTCTTTCTGCAGACCAAGCTGGCCTCTAACTCACAGAGATCACCTGCCTATGCCTCCTGAGTGCTGGGATTTAAAGGCATATGCCACCGCCACCCAGCTGAATCTTAAATCCAATCAGAAAGCAGTAGTGGCTGCTGTCGATTCTTGCCACTATTGTACATATTGTATATGTACCATGGGCACATCTCTCGCCAGACCAGTTAGTTACTAGCAACTTTCCAACCCTTTTAGGGCTCTGGGCCTTTTGAGAATCTTAGAAAAGCCATGCATTGTATTCCCAGAAAGATGGCTGTGTCCATATGCAAATTTCGGTTGACGGTTTCCGTGGAGCCAGACCAGAAGCCACCAGTGACTCATGTGTTCCAGCTTCAATGCCTGATCCCGTCCTGCCCTCTCATTTCACAAATGACTAATGCTTCCCTGGAAGTTTACTAGTCCGTGCTTTGTGCTTCTCCATGTTTGCAGTTGTAAGCTGTAGCCAGACGAAAGCACTTGAGTCCCCTTTGATGTACAAAAGATGTTCAAACAGTGTGGATGTTTACGTATCTTAAGTAAGCTCATTAGTGATCCATTCAACAAACGCTAGCTATATCCAGTTTCCCATGACTGCTGCCTTGTCAGTGTGTGTACGAGAGAGACACAGACAGACGGGGTGATTTCTGATGGGTAGTTAGGTAGTCCTTAAAACACAACTTCCAGCCTCTTGAGATGCTGGCTTCAGAATAGGGGGTTCGGGGCTAGGGGTGGCTCTGTGGTAGCATGCTTGCCTACCTGGCACATGTTAGGCTCTGGGTAGCATCCACAGCTTTGGAGTGAGATGAGATACATTTTCAAAACTGGAAAGAGGCAGTGAGCCATATTCCATAGGAGTCATTTTTACATTTTAATATTTAAACTAGTTGAGAAAATTTGAGTCTTTCCATCTATCTGTTCACCTGTCAACAGATAAGTCATTACTAAAGTAGATACAGCCCAGGATGGGCTCCTCAAATTTACTGTGCTTGTGTATGCCCTGGGCAGCCTACTGAAATGATGTCTGGGGAGTCTAAGGACTGCATTTTGGTCAAGTAATGCTTCACAGCCCTCCCTTGTTCTTTTGAAACGTATTTGCCTGTTGTGTAAGAAGACGTCTTAGCGTCTGGAAGTCCCGCCAGAATGTCAGCGATGCCGAGAGTGCCTGTTTGGGTACCAAGCCCCATGATAATGCTTTGACATGCATGCCTAGCTCTGCAGATCCTCCTGTGAGCCTGTTATCTCCAGTGAGTTGGCGGGGTGGTGGAGAACAAGAGGGCTGTTGTACAAAGACTCTTGGTTGAGTGACAGCCAGGCTCTCAAACCCGTTACTGGAAACCACAGATGTGCTGAGTGTGATGACCAAGTGTAGACGATGGGCATGAAGAAGGGGGATGAGCTTGTGTCTGGAGAAATGACTCGTGGTTAAGAGCACTGGGTGCTCTTACAGAGAACTCAGGTTCAATTCCCAGCAACCACAGTGTGGCTAACAAACCATTTCCAAAGGATCCAGTGCCCTCTCCTGGCCTGTGGAGGCGCTGCATGCATATGGTGCACTTATGTACCTGCAGGCAAAACATTCATACACCAAAAGAATCTTCAGAATTTCTATAGGCACTGGGCAGTGGTGGTGCCTGCCTTTAATCCCAGCACTCAGGAGATAGAGGCAGGTGAATCTCTTGAGTTTGAGGTTAACCTGGTCTACAGAGTGAGTTCCAGGACAGCCAGAACGGTTACATAGAGAAACCCTGCCTCCAGAAACAAAACGAAAAACCAAAAAAAAAAAAATGCTACAAGCTGGAAACAGGGTCTCACAGCGCAGACTTAGCTAACCTAGTGCTTTCTGTAAGGACTGTGCTGACCTCAGACTCTTTTATATCTTTGAAGGTGTGTTAAAGTCTCATGGCTCACCACCAGGACGATGGTGCCCTGTTCTCCATAGACTATAGAACTATTAAGTACAATCCAGAGCCAACAGTTTCGTCTATGATCTTCCTACAGTGCAGCGGAAACACTGTTCATGAAAGTGTTCTTTATCTGTGCATGGTGGAATATACCTGCCATCCTGGCACTTAAAGGTGGACGTAGAAGGAGCCAGATGTCTAGGTCACCTCAGCTAGTTAAAGAGTTTGAGGCTAGCCTGGGATTTTTGAGACCTTGTCTGGAAAAAAAAAAATGGATATGAGTGTGTGCAGCTCCTACAGTCAGAGGCCCGGATCTTCCTGTAACTCCAGTTCTGAGGGATCCAGTGACCTCTGAGGACACCCGTACACGCTTGCGAGCATGCACATGCACACACACGCATGCGCACATGCACACACAAATGAGAAGAAATGCCTCCCCCCCCAAAGTAATGGAAAGAATACTCTAGAATTCCCCAGCCCTGGTCTGGTGGGCCCTTTCCTGTTGCTCTGGAGCCCTGCTGCTGATGGCCGTGGGAACTTATCCCAGATTCTGCTTTATTTTCCCACCAGCATCTGTAGTAGCTTAGTAAACCCACTTATTGTGGCGCTTGCTCCATCCCAGGAGTTTGGGTTTAACTCTGTCAAAGGCCCGCACTGGTCAACATAGCGAGTTCCAGGTCAACCAGAGCTACACGACGAGACCCTGTCTTTAAGGGGAGGTGGAGATGGAATGGAGAAATGGCTGGAAGTTAAAAGCACTGGCTGCTCTTCCAGAGGTCCTGGGTTCAGTTCCCAGAACCCACATGGCAGCTCACAACTGTCTGTAACCTCAGTTCCAGGCGATCCAACACCCCCACACATGCAGGCTAAATAACATGCCCGTAAACTAAAACATTAAAAAAAAAGGCTGGAAATGTAGCTCAGTGGAAAGCAGTATGCTTATGATTCATAAACTCTTAGTTCCAGTTCCCAGCACCATGCCCCCCCAAAACTTCAAAGTCAAAATTACAGCTTCCAGATCTTCATTGGCCCTCTTTGTGGTTGTAGAATGGAGTGAACTGAGCAAAGACTTTGTTGAGGTTACAAAGCTGAAGGGGACAAGAAGTAGTTGGGTTGTTTCAAAGTTACTTTCCTCGTAAGGCAGACTAAGGCAAAAGAAAATCAAATCTGCCTAAAGCCAAAAGACTGCTTTGCTAGGTTCAAACCAACAGGCTTCTCTGGGGTCAGGTAAGGTTAACCTGATGGTGAGCTGCTCTGGGAGCGCCTCGGGTTTCTAATCTGGTCTCTTGGGACCTGGCTTAGGAGCCTAGTCCAAAACAGCCACTTGTAATAGTTATCAAAATGCTTCGCTCATAAAGTACCTGTGTTTCCAAACAAGGCTGTAGTGGCCTGTTAGCCTAGCTGGGGCCAGGAGGATTGCCACAAATTCAAAGCCAGTGTGGATTCTGTCTCAACAAAACCAACATCGCCGTTGTCAGGTAAGAAAAGGACACGTTCCCAGGTACCTCCCTGCCGATTCTGTCGGCTAGGATGAGGCCCTAACTGGGTGACTCAGAGTGAACAGGGTTAGAAAACCCTGTTGGGCTCCACTCTAGTGTCTTATCAGACCTAACCAGAGCCTGGAGACTTCCAGATAAAGGAAACAAAAACAAAGACCTTAATTAATTCCCCTCAAACAACAGGTTTCTGAAGGAGCCAAGGAGAACCAGAAACCAAGGTAGCTATTAAAGGCACAAGTTTAAACCTGTTTCCCGCCCTCGGGGTACTCTCAATTTAGCTGAAAGAAACACACACAAAATTTACTTGATTCTAAGAGGATCTTGAGTTCTAGGCCAATTTAAACTTAAGGGTGATCATCTGCCTTTCAAACAAAAGATAAAAGGCATATAGTCACTGACAGTACTGTAGGAATGTTCCCCTCTAGTGCAGTCCCTGTAGCAAAAGCTTTGTGGTTTTTCAGAGGGCAGAGGAGGTCAGTAAAGTCTCCTGTCTTCAACGCAGTTGCCTGGGGTTCTGCCTGTCTCCCAGTGTTTGATGTAGGTTTCACTGCCTTGATCCAAGGATGAAGCAGATGGTGGCACAAAGCCCCAAGAGCCCAGTCTGGTTTGAGGAGGAACAACAGGCCCCTGTGTGTCATTTCTGCAAGGGTTGGGACTGGTTTAAGGAACTCAAATCCACTGCACTGTCCTGTGGCTTGTCCGGTTTGTACAAAAGACAGGGTGAGAGGCTGTGTTTCACCAAGCGCATCGCCCAGAAGTGTTCTCTTTGCCCATCCCCTCCTTACTCTCTAAATCTCTAAGAAAGAGCAGTGGGGAATGGGCTTTGTAAAGAATCAAAGAAACCTCTGGGACCTTGCAAGTGGCTGGGAGAATGAAAAAATGAAGTCTGCACTTCTGTGCCACTCTACTGGAGGAGGCTGGAGGAGGGACCACAGCCCCTCCACATCCCTGCGAAATGGCTGACCCCAGGGAAGCTACTGAATTTTTGTTCGGCTTTTTGTTGTTGTTGTTGTTTGGCTTTGTTTTTTGAGGCAGGATTTCTCTGTGTAGCCCTGGCTATCTTGGAACTCACTCTGAAGACCAGGCTGACCTCAAACTCATAGATCCGACTATTTCTGTCTCCCGAGTGCTGGGACTAAAGGTGTATGCCACCACCATCCAGCAAAATTCTAAAAGATTTTAATTTTTCTTTGATTGTATGTCGTAGCTGTGGAGGTGTCCAGGAGGATCCCCTGGAGCTGGAGATGTTGGTAATGGTAAGCCACCCGATGTAAGTGCTGCCCTGGCGTCCCCTGAGAGAGTGGCAAGCATTCTTAATGGCTGAGCCATCTCTGCAGTCCCCTGTAAGTTTAAGATAGCTGTTATCCTGGGGAGCCACTCACGTCGTGTGGAAGACTAGGCTTGCAACTCTACTAACTCGATGTGATATGTAAGTAGAACATCCTGCCCGGGTCCTCCTTCCCCAGATCCAGGGAATCTTAGCTTGGATAGTGCCCCTCACAGGAGCTGTATTTACTAGGGTGGGAAGACAAAACAAATGGCCAAGGTTATTCTCTTATGCTCAAGTCATTCCAAAGACCCTGTGTCTGTGTGTGTGTGCTCATGTGCATACACACACATACTGTGCGAGCTCACGTGCATACGCACACATACTGTGTGTACATGCATACCGTGCGAGCTCACGTGCATACACACACATACTGTGCGAGCTCACGTGCATACACACATACTGTGTGTACATGCACACCGTGCGAGCTCACGTGCACACACACACATACCGTGCGAGCTCACGTGCATACACACACATACTGTGCGAGCTCACGTGCATACACACACATACTGTGCGAGCTCACGTGCATACACACACATACTGTGCGAGCTCACGTGCATACTTTATAGTCAAACTACCAGTCTCCCTGCTTCAGCCTCCCAAGTGATGGGATCACGGCCATGCTGCCTCAAGCTTATACTATTTGTCTCTTTGTCCCAAATAGGGAGAACTCTGAAGGGTCATCCTAGCTTTAAAACCACGTGAGGGCTGGGAGTATAGCTCAGTGGTCTATGCTTTGCCTAGCGTTTATGAGGCGCTAGATTCCTTCCTTAGTACACATTCAAATAGTGCGACTGTTGAAGACCCTAGAGGGTTGACTGTGGCTTTTCTGGTACTCAGCAACTTAGCATCTCCCTCTATCTGTCCTGCAGCACTTCCATCCCCACTTCCTGGGTGTGATTAGCCTCCCGCCAGCCTTCAATCTTCCTTGATTGAGCTTCCTGATTAAACTCTTCCTGTAACTGAGGGGGACACAGTTTTGAGGTTTGTCAGGTCGGCAACTATGCTATTTCCTTTCATCTATGTAGCTAATGAAAGTGATCTCCCTACCTAACAGATACAGTGACTAAGAAACAAATTAATTGCCCAGAGGTCCTACAATAGAGCCAGGCTTGAGATGAAAAGTCACAGCTGCAAGTCAAGGCCTTGTATGGGGGGCGGGGGGGTGAGGGTTGAGAAATACAGCTAACCGGTGCTTGATGTCTGTTGTGTTGGGCTTGGGAGATGCTCGGACCAACACGTGCCCAAGCCCAACACAGCACATATCAAGCAGTGGTTCCTGCCCTGAGCATAGCCCTGCGACTGGCATTCAAGCCCAGACCCATTTGCTTTGTAAGGCTTCCACAGGCCACCATTTCCAAATAGGTCGAAGGGTCAAAGCTCAAAGATAGAACATACTTGGCTTTAAGATATTAAATCCCCATCACAAAAAAAAAAAAAAATACTGAGCAAACCCAGCAATGCATGTGGGGAGTTAGGACACTGTGGGTCACCAGTTATATTCCGAGTCCACTGGTTATGTTTCTTTTAAGCTCTTCAGCTGAGAACAGGACACAGAAAAAAACAAAACTGGGTTCTAATGAAGAGAAAGGCAAGGGCAATTTGTCTACTCACATGGAATCAAGGGTGAGAGAGAAGCTTAGAAACCTCTGCTGTGGGTCTCTTGTATTAAAAATGAGAATAAGCCCTAGAAAGATTAAGTTACCAGCCAGGTTCACACAGCCAGTCCACGGCAGAGCCCACACAATCTGTGTTTCCTCCCCTACCCACCCCTGGCCTCAGCTTTGGGCTGACCTGGGGCCAGCGGCTCCCAGCCTGGCCCTAGCTACTCCCTCTCACCTACTTCTCCACAATGCTTGGCTTTGATCTTGCTTACCTGGGCTGCCTCAGCCCCAGGCTGCCCACCACCCTGATTGCCACAAGAATCCTGTCCTAGCTGCTCGCTGTCTCTGAACAGGTTTGACAGCCTGGAGCAGCGCCCAGCGCCCAGCGCCCAGCGTAGGAATGAGGAGCATGGTAGGACTTTGGCTCCCAGCTGGGCCTTTCTGTCTGGCCTCAGCCCTGGGAAGTATTTACTCACAAGGCAGGCTTGCTCTTCAGGTAGAGCCAGGAAGCCACAGAAACTGTAAGTCTCTGTCCCCTCCCTGCTCAGTCTCTGGCTGGTTACACCTGCCTGTGGGGAAGGGACACCAAATGCCTAAAGAGAGACGTCTCCTGGGCCCCTTTCTTCACCTGAACTCAAGCCTGAAGTGCTCCCTTAGGCAGCCTTTTGCATTTTCGAAGCTCCCTTCTCTTCTCTCTGTTGTGTTGCATCTTCCCACTCCCTCTCCCCTGCCTGTCCGGCTCAATCACAGCCTTCCTGTGTGCACCTCAGGGCAGATGGTGTCCTCAGGAAGCTCCTGACCAAAAGCGCTCTGGGATGGCGGGGCGGTTTGGAGGTGGTGGCGGGGCACACACAGGCCCCTTCTTCATCCCTAGCATGTTTTCGCTCTCCTCAGCCTAGTGAGTCAGCACCACAGGGCCACACACAAGGCTCCCATTCAGAGCTCGGCTTCCTTCTGCTATAACTCAGATCTTGGCATCTCTCCCTCCCTCCTTCTCTATGCGGGCCTTATTCTCACCATGGGAAAACTCTGCTCCCTGCCCCTGGCCTCCTCACGTTCCCCCAGCACCCACGCCAGTCCACATTCCTCCTCCTTGCTTTCTGGGAGTTGGTAATTGCAGCTGGCTGTAGACGGAAAGGACACAGAACAAAGCAGTAATGATACATCAGTGAATCCTCATTTGCATACCCAGTAGGGATTTGTTGGTGTGCTGGCACACGTCTGTAATCCTAAATTGAAGGTCAGCCTGGGCTACATAGCAAGATGCTGTCTAAAGTAAATACAGATGAAACCCAGGTGCTTGTTGCTACTGGCTCTTGTGTAGCCCTGAGCTGAATCTAGAAACACATACACACACACCTCACTTTGTGTCTGTCTCTCTTTAATCAGCATATGGTTATTAAGGGCTAAGAGCTGCAATTTACATTTTAGTGGGGGGGATGAGTCCCACAGAAGTGACATCTCAAAGTAATGCAGGGCAAGACGCCATGGGTACCTCAGATAGGTGGGGGCTGTCCCAGAGGAGAGGGAGGGGTCAGAGGACTTAAAGCAGCAGTTCTCGCAAAAACCTCGCTCTCCAAAAAATTTACATTATGATCCCTAACAGTAGCAAAATTGCAGTTAGGAAATAGCAACAAAAATAATTTTATGGTTGGGGGTCACCACAATATGAAGAACTGATATTAAAGGGTCAAGCATTGGGAAGGCTGAGGACCACTGGCTTAGAGATTTAAGAAAAGGCAAATTAATTTACAGACAGAAGGGAGAGGGATCTAACTACTCTGTATACAGCAAGAGAGTGCAAAAGGAATTTGGACCACAAGAGACATTAAGAGCAACAGCCTTGTCGTTCTCTGTGGAACCGTCTTAAGTGACAACCTGGCCACGAATAGGGGTAGCTTGCGCTTTTTTCCCCCGTAGGTGATGTGCCCTTGTCCATCGGAGTTCCAGGGCAGGGAGGATGAACTTGCTCGTCTGGATTGGAGGACGTTCTGAAGCCACTCCTGGGCTCAAACGCCAGGCGGGCTCCTGCCGGCCGGTAGCCTCACCGTGCTTCTCCCAAAAGCTGAGTTGCTTGCGCCCCCTGGTGTTTCGGACGCGCACAACCTCTCTGGGATGAGGTGTGGCCGTGCACGAACCTCAGCCACCCAGAGCAACGCGGTCTGTGGCCAGGAATGGGCGCACAGGAGAGCCGCCCGCAGGCAAGGTCATGCCCTTCAGTATCCCTGTGCACAACAGCCTTCTTGGGAACTAGCCTCCCACTAGGATCCTAGAATGAATGAGTGAGTGAATGAATGAATGAATGAATTGGAGGATAAAAGGGGCGATAATGATAGAACCACCTCACAGGATTGCTGTATTTTTGTTGTTTGTTTTTTTGCGGTGATGGGGATTAAACCTAGGGTCTCACACTCATCTGGTGAGTGTCAACGCTAGGCTAGTGAGCTACATCCCTGGCCATTTTTATATATTTTTAAATTTGAGACAAGACTCTCACTAAGTTGGGCCTTGAAATTGTGATCCTCCTGCCTTAACCTTCCAAGTAACTGGGAATATAGGCCTGCCTACACTAGGAGTCTTGGCTGACTTTGTGTCTTAAAGAAACATGTTTAAGAATTGAAATCAGGCTTTGCCCCGCCTCTGGCGGCAGCCATCAGGTGAGCCAAGATGGGCGCATACAAATACATCCAGGAGCTATGGAGGAAGAAGCAGTCGGACGGGATGCGCTTTCTCCTGAGGGTCAGCTGCTGGCTGCTGGTATAACCACTAGCTGTCTGCGCTGCGCAGGGCTCCCCGCCCCACCCGGCCTGACTATGCGCAGAGGCTGGGATGCAAGGTTATGTCATATTCAGGATTCATGTCCGACATGGTGACTGCAAACGCCCAGTTCCTAAGGGTACAACCTACGACAACCCTGTCCTTCATGGTGTTAACCAGCTAAAGTTTGCCCGAAGCCATACAAATTTTTTGAGGTTATCCTCATGGATCCATTCCATAAAGCTATCAGAAGAAACCCTGACACCCAGTGGATCAGCAAACCAGTCCACAAGCACAGAGAGATGCGTGGGCTGACTTCTGCTGGCCGCAAGAGCAAGGGCCACAAGTTCCACCATGCTATTGGTGGCTCTCGCCGCGCAGCCTGGAGAAGGCGCAATACTCTAGCTCCACCGATACCGCTAATATACGTAATGTTTGTAAAATTCATACCCAATAAACAATTTAGGACCGTAAAAAAGAATTGAAACTAGGTAGGTGTGGTGGTGGTGCATGCCTTTAATCCCAGCAGGTGGGGCTGTGAGGCCAGCCGGGTCTACAAAGCAAGTTCCAGGACAACCAAGACTTTTACACAGAGAAACCCTGTCTTGATAAAAACAAAGCAAACAAAAACAAACAAACAAACAAAAACCAAGCTAGTTCCTGGCATGAGTGACCAACACCTTAGACACTCAGGTACTGCTAGAGGGGTCAGGGTGACTATCAGCATTTATTATGTAATCACACACTGCACGATACCCCAGAGTGCTGTGTTAACACAGAGCTCTTAATGAAGTGAGAGTTTTGTTTTATTTTGTTTCTGGTACTGGGGGCCGAACCACTACCACTGAATCCCCAACTCTGTTGTATTGTTTGTTTCTTGGGGGAACTAGCTCTTACTCTGTAGCCCGAGCTGGACCCTAATGCACAGCAATCCTCCTGCTGCAGCTTCCCAAATGTGGGGTTACAGGTCTGTGCTACCAGGCCTAGTTTGTTTTGTGTGTTTTATGAAACACTCTGTAGCCCAGGCAGGACTGGAACTTGCAATGACCCTTCTGTTCTGTAATAAGAGTGGCGGGCCTTTCTTTTTTGTTTAAACAGAAAAGGGGGAAATGATGTGGGAGAGTCTTATGCTTTGTGTTGATTTCATTGGTTAAGTAAAGAAATTGCCTTGGCCCTTTAATAGGACAGAAAATTAGGTAGGCAGAGTAAACAGAACAGAATGCTGGGAGAAAGAAGCCGAGTAAGGCAGTGGCCATGATTTTCCCACTCCAGACAGATGCAGGTTAAGATCTTTCCTGGTAAGCCACCTTGTGGTGTTACACAGATTATTAGAAATGGGTTAGATCAATACATAAGAGCTAGCCAATAAGAGGCTGGAACTAATGGGCCAGGCAGTGTTTAAAAGAATACAGTTTCCGTGTAATTATTTAGGGTATAAAGCTAGCCGTGCAGGCGACCGGGTGCCAGGAACGTAGTCCGCCGCTCTTATTACAACACTGTTCACCTCCCAAGAGCTGGGATTACAAGCATGAGACACCATGCCCAGTCTTCACCAGCCAAGCAAATGCCAGCACTTTGGAAGGAACACACACGCACACACACAGAAATCTATCAGTGTAGATATCCATGCCACAGTTCCTACTAGGTGCCAGGCACTGGCATAGGCAATTGGAAGAATAGATAACTTATGTTCTTTGGGGCATTTAGATACTGATGCTTGGTGAGACAAACATAAAATGTGGTGTTACAAAAAATATACTGCTATTTAGACTATAGGCGTGATAGCCCACACCTGGTTATCAAAGCAAGCTCCAGGCCACCTAGGGCTATACAATGAGATCCTTTCTCAAAAAGCAAAAAAATAGCCGGGTGGTGGTGGCAACATGCTTTTAACCTCAGCACTCGGGAGGCAAAGCAGGCGGATCTCTGTGAGTTCCTGGCCAGCCTGGTCTACAGAGTAAGTTCCAGGACAGGCTCCAAAGCTACACAGAGAAACACTGTCTTAAAAAAACCGAAAAAGATGAATTCGAGGCCAGCCTGGACTACAAGAGCTAGTTCCAGGGCGGGAACCAAAAGCTACGGAGAAACCCTGTCTAGAAAAACCAAAAAAAAAAAAAAACCAAAAAAGAAAAGGAAAGAAAGAAAGGAAAGAAGGAAGGAAGAGAAGAGGAGAGAGAAGAGAGGAGAGGAGAGGAGAGGAGAGGAGAGGAGAGGAGAGGAGAAGAGAAGAGAAGAGAAGAGAAGAGAAGAGAAGAGAAGAGAAGAGAAGAGAAGAGAAGAGAAGATGTCTCCAGCCGAGTGGTGGTGGCATACACCTTTAATCCCAGCACTCGGGAGGCAGAAACAAACAGATCTCTGTGAGTTCGAGGCCAGCCTGTTCTACAGAGCAACTTCCAGGACAGGCTCCAAAATGGCTCCAGATTGGCCCGTAGGCAAGTCTGTAGGGCATTTTCTTGATTAATGGTGATTAATATGGGAGAACCCAAGCCCCTTACGGCAGTGCCACCGATGGCCAGGTTGCCCTGAGTTGTATAAAAAAACAGACTGAGCCTGCAGTAAGCAGCACTCTTCCATGGCTTCCACTTCAGCTCCAACCTCCAGATTCTTGCTCTGACTTTCACTGGTGACAAAGTGTGACTTAAGAGTTGTAAAATAGCCGGGCAGTGGTGGCTCACACCTTTAATCCCAGCACTCAGGAGGCAGAGGTAGGTGGATCTCTGTGAGTTCGAGGTCCGCCTGGTCTACAAGAGCTAGTTCTAGGACAAGCTCCAAAGCTACAGAGAAACCCTGTCTTGAAAAACAAAAAAACAAACAAACAAAAAAACCAAAAACAAACAAAAAAAGAGTTGTAAAATAAAGTCCCTTTCCCCTTAGTTGCTTTTTTAGTTATGGTGTTATATTACAGCAATAGAAACCCTAAATATATACACATATACATATAAAATAGAATTTTATTTAGCCATAAAGAAAAGCATGCAAATTTGCAGAGAAATGGATGGAACTTGGAAAATGTTACATTGAGTAACCAGGCTCAAAAGACAAACCCTGAATGTTCTCCCTCATGTAGATACCAGCATCTGGTTCTTATGAGAATCTGTGGAAGGGACTATGTATAGGGGACAAGAAGGTAGAATGGGACCATAACAGGGAATCTGAGGTGTGTGGGATCCAGTAGAACACGGGTGATATGAAGGTGGAAGGGGGGTATGGAGGGTGGAAGGGGGGTGTGGAGGGTGGAAGGGGGGTGTGGAGGGTGGAAGGGGGGTGTGGAGGGTGGAAGGGGGTGTGGAGGGTGGAAGGGGGGTGTGGAGGGTGGAAGGGGGGTGTGGAGTGTGGAAGGGGGTGTGGAGGGTGGAAATGTTCCAGTGAGGAAGGGAACAGAGATGTGGGGGTGAGAAATAGGGGCGTCAACAACAATAAGGATGTATGAAAAAGCCATAAGGAGACCTGCTATCTCTTAAACTAGTGAAAAAATTATTTTTAAAAGATCAACACACAGCTGGGTACTAGTGGCACACACCTTCAATCCCTGTACTTGGGAGGCAGAGGCAGGTGCATCTCTTTGAGTTTGAGGCCAGCCTGGTCTACAGAATGAGTTCCAGGACAGCCAGGGCTACATAGAGAAACCCTATCTCAGAAAACAAAGCAAAACGAACAAACAAAACATCCGGGTGGTGGTGACTCAGCCTTTATTCCCAGCTCTGTGAGTTGGAAGTCAGCTTGTTCTACAGAGCAGTTCCAGGACAGCCAGGGCTACACAGAGAAACCTGTATCGTAAAAACAAGCAGAAAAGAAAAAAAAAGAAAAGAAAAAGAAAAACAACTAAGAAACAAAGGTTAGGGGGCTAGAAAGATGGCTCAGTGGTCAAGAACATTGGCTGCTCTTCCAGAGGAGTTGGGTTCAATTCTCAGCATCCAAATGGCAGCTCAAACTGTCTGTAACTCTCGTTCCAGGGGATCTGACACCTTCACACCAGTGCACATAAGATAATTTTTTTTAAAAAAAAAAGCAATGCATACATAAACAGGCTAGAAACAAAAATAAAACAGGATTGTATTGGCAGATACAGAAGCTCTATGCGGCTGTGCATGCCTGCAATCTCAGCTACTTGGGAAACTAAAGCAGGAGGAGCATTTAAGCCCAGGAGTTCCATACCAGCCTCAAAAACATACTAAGACCCCCCCCCCACACCTCCAAAAAAAGTGCAGAAAAAAACCATTTAACAGAATTCAAATCCACTCAAGGTAAATTTTCGTTTTTAAAGTTTGTTGTTTATTTATTTTATTTTAAATTACATGCTTATGTGTATGTGATTGTTTACAAAAGTGCCCCAGGGTCCCACAGGAGTATCAGATCCTCTAGAGGAGTTACAGGTAGTTGTGAGTCAGACATCATGGCTACTGGGAACTGAACTCAGACCTTCTGCAAGAGTATAAGAACTCTTAACCTCTGAGCCATCTCTCCAACATCCACAGTAAATCCTCTTACTGACTAGAACAGATGAGTTTCAGGTTCATCCAGAGACTCCGTCTCCAAAACTATGATGGAAGCTGGAGAGATGGCCCAGCAGTTAAGATCACTGGCTGCTCTTGCAGAGGACCAGGTTCAGCTCTCAGCATCCACAGTATCCACAAACATCTGTAACTCCAGTTCTAGCAAATCCAGTGCCTTCTTCTGACCTTCTCTGGCACCAGGCACACATATACATGCAGGCAAAACACTCATACACATAAAATAAAAGGTTTAAAACCAAAAATAAGGTAGATAGAAATTGAGGAAGACCCTGAACATTGGACTCTGGCCTCTCCCTACATATTCAAACACAAAGGAGCTCACACATCACACATATATACACACGAGAGAGAGAAAAATATGTGATATTCCTCTCTCTTTTTTCCGCGATGCCTATTGCTGGGTTAAACTCTGACCAAAAGCAAACGAAGACGGGAAAAAGTGCTCTTGGTTTACACTTCCAGGTCACAGTCCATCACTGAGAGAAGAAGTCAGGGCAGGAACTCAAACAGGAGCAGAGGAACCATGGAATAATCCTGGATGCTGGTTAGCTCTCCATAGTTTGCTCAGCATGGTGTCTTGTTTTGTTTTGTTTGTTTGTTTTTTACACAACCCAGGACCATTTGCCCAGGGATGGCATCACTCACAGTGGGCTGGGCCCTTCCACATCAATCATTCATTCATTTATAAAATGTTCCACAGTCATACTCATAAAGACAGTCTGATGGAGACATCTCAGCTGAGGGTCCCTCCTCCCAGGGGACTCAACTTTGAGTCAAGTTGACATAAACTAACTGGTACACTTCACAACTTTTGTGATGACCAACAATATTTAGGAAAAGCCTGGTTTATTCAGTTAATACCATCTTCAGTTTCATGGATTTTATATTTATTTATTGTTTTTTTTTTTCGAGACAGGGTTTCTCTGTGGTTTTGGAGCCTGTCCTGGAACTAGCTCTTGTAGACCAGGCTGGTCTCGAACTCACAGAGATCCGCCTGCCTCTGCCTCCCGAGTGTTGGGATTAAAGGCGTGCACCACCATCGCCCGGCCGTGGATTTTAATTTTAAAATGTCAAGATTTCCTTCTTGTTTGTGTTTGAGTTAAACTCCATGGTGTATAATAGACATTTTGTTTGGTCATTAGTCTGTTGTTAGACACCTAAGCTAAGACATCAGTTGGTTATCTAGGATAATGTGTGATAAACATGGGTGTGTAGGTATCTCTGAAGGACACAATCTTTTATTCTTTAGTGGTATGTACGCAGAAGAGGTATGGATGAGCATATGGAAGCCCTGCTTTTCATAGTTTGAGGCACCTCCGTGCTGACGGCTGTTGTGATTGGACTAAGTAACTTCTCACCAGCAATGATGGGACTCCTCACCCCCCCACACACACCTCACATCCTTGCTGACATTTATTAATTTTCTTTTGTAAAAAAGATCTTTTAGATTTATCTTATGTGCATGAATGTTTTGCCTGCGTGTATATCGTGCACCACTTGTGTGCCCGATGCCCGCAGTGGTCAAAAGAATGCATTGCATCTCCTCGAACTGGAGTGACAGGTGGGTGTGAGCCACTCTGTGGGTGATGGGACCTGAGCCTAGTTCTCAGCCACTGCTCTTAACCACCGCTGTCTCCCCAGTCCCTGCTCTCTGTTTGATGACAGCCACTTGGACTGAAGCAGGATGACATAGTACTGTAGGATTCAGGAATGGAAAATGGATATTTTTGTTGTTGTTGTTTTTTGCAGTGTCGGGGGTTGAACCCAGGGCTGGCACACGCTGGGCAAACACTAAACTGAGCTACAGACACCTTCTATATTAGTTTTGTTTTGTATTTTCCAGATGGCTACAAATGTTGAAAGTATTTTAATGTACTTATTGGCCATTTGTACTTCTTTGGAGAACTGTCTGATTTATTTGCCCTTTCATTGACTGGGTGATCTGCTGTTTGGTTGTTTAACTTTTCTGAGTTCTTTGTATGTGCTTTGCTTCTATCTTTGCTTGTTAATTTGCTTTTTGTTTTCTGAGACAGGGTTTCTCTGTGTGGCCCTGGCTGTCCTAGAACTCACTCTTTAGAGGAGGCTGACCCCAAACTCAGGGACCCTCCTGTTTTTGTCTCCTAAATGCTGAGATTAAAGGCCCACACCTGGCTATATGCTTGATTTTAAAAGTTGTTTTATTTACTTGGTTATTTAGTGTGTGTGTGTGTGTGTGTGCATGAAAGCAGGTGCATAAGTGTCATGGCACATATGTGGAGACCAGAGGACACCTTTGGAGATCAGTTCTTTTCTTCCACTGTTGAAGAGGTCAAACTCGGGTCCTAAGCCTTGCTCAGCGAGTACATCTACCCCCTGAGCATCCCACTAACCCTATCCTAGGCATTAACTCACCATGGACTAAATAGTTAGCAGATTCTTTCCCATTCTGTAGGCTTTTCCTTCGCTCTAGAGATTGTTTGCTTGCTTTTCTGTGCTTTCTGAGGCGTTTAAATCTGATACAGTTCTGTGAGTCAACTTTACTCTGATTTCCTGAGTAATTGGTGTGGCGCTCAGAGTCTTCGCCTAGATCTTGAAGGGCCTCCCCACATTTTCCTCTACTAGTTTCAAAGTGTCACGTTTTGTACTAATGGCTTTGACCCTCATTTAGTTGATTTTACAGTGTGAGACAGAGACCTAGTTTCAGCTCTGTCTGTGGATACCCTCTTTTCTTAGCATTGCTTTTGTTTTTTTTGTTTTTTTTAAATATTTATTTATTTACTTATTAAGTATACAATATTCTGTTTCCATGTATGCCTGCAGGCCAGAAGAGGGCACCAGACCTCATTACAGATGGTTATGAGCCACCATGTGGTTGCTGGGAATTGAACTCAGGACCTTTGGAAGAGCAGGCAGTGCTCTTAACCACTGAGCCATCTTTCCAGCCCAGCATTGCTTTTGTTAAGAGGCTTCTTCAACTGTCTTTGGTAACTTTGCCACGAATCAAATGGTTGCCGGGTTTTAGTTTCCGATCTGCTATTTCATTACAATGGTCTGTGTGCCTGGTTTGTGTCCGTAACGTGCTGTTTTTGTTACTATGTCTCTTTAGTGTTTTTATAAATTTATTCTTCTTTTATACAGTACATCCCAGACACAGACACATTTTCCTGTCATGTCATTTATTTATGTATTTTTATTTATTTGGTTTTTTGAGATAGGGTTTCTTTCTTTTTAACTGTAAAGTTCTTTTTAAATATATATATATATAATATATGCATATTATTAAATATATATATATATATATGAGTGCTTGTCTGCATATATGTCTGCATACCAGAAGATGGCATTAGATCTCATTATAGATCCCATTATAAGTGAGTCACCATATGGTTGGTTGCTGGGAATTGAACTCAGGACCTCTGGAAGAGCAGCCAGCAGCCAGTGCTCTTAATCTCTGAGCCATTTCTCCAGCCCTCTGTTGTGTATTCTTAAGTGAGGAATTATGATGCTGGACATGTTGCCGGTTACATTGAGGATTGGGTACAAAAGTCACCATAGGAAAACCAGTAATTGGGCTAGTAGATGGTGCAATAGGTAAAAGCAAGCATACTGCTAAGCCTGACACTCTAAATTCAATCCCTGGATCCACATAGTGGGAAGAGAACACCTACTCCTGTAAGCTGCCCTTAGGAGACCTGGAGAGGTGGCTCATACCTCAAAAGCACATACCACTCTTCCAGAGGACCTGGGTTTGGTTCCTAGAACCCACGTGGCAACTAGCAACTGTTGACAACTCTAGTTCCAGGGAATCCGATGTCCTCCTCTGCCTTCCATGGGTACCAGACACACACATGGCACACACACTTCCATACATGTAAATAAAACATTCATACACAGAAGATAACAAAAAATAAATAAAAACTGGGAGCCGGAGAGAAGATAGCCCAGCAGTTAAGAGCACTTACGTTTCTCCCAGAGGACCAGAGTTCAGTTCCTAGTTCCCATGTCCATCATTGGTCACACCTGCCTAGAATTCCAGCTCTAAGGATCTAAGGTCCTTGTAGGGTCTTCACAGGCACACCCACACGCACACCCATATAAATTAAAACAAAAATAATTTTTAAAATTAAAAAACCAGCTGGCCAGTGGTATACACCTTTAATCTCTGCATGCGAGAGGCAGAGGCAGGCAGATCTGAATTCCAGGCCAGCCTGGTCTACAGAGTGAGTTCCAGAACATCCAGGGCTACACAGAGAAATCATGTCTCAAAAAACAATGACTTCTTGAATTTTGCATGCAAATGAATGGAAATAGAAAACACTATCCTGCCGGGCGGTGGTGGCGCACACCTTTAATCTCAGCACTCGGGAGGCAGAGGCAGGCGGATCTCTGTGAGTTCGAGGCCAGCCTGGTCTACAAGAGCTAGTTCCAGGACAGGCACCAAAAACTACAGAGAAACCCTGTCTCGAAAATCAAAAAAAAAAGAAAGAAAGAAAGAAAAAGAAAACACTATCCTGAGTGAGGTAAGCCAGACCCAAAAAGAGGAACATGGGATGTACTCACTCATATTTGGTTTCTAGCCATAAATAAAGGACATTGAGCCTATAATTCGTGATCCTAGAGAAGCTAAATAAGAAGGTGAACCCAAAGAAAAACATATAGGCATCCTCTTGAATATTAACCTTCATCTGGCAATGAAAGGAGACAGAGACAGAGACCCACATTGGAGCACAGGACTGAAACCTCAAGGTCCAAATCAGGAGCAGTAGGAGAGAGAGCATGAGCAAGGAACTCAGGACCGCGAGGGGTGCACCCACACACTGAGACAATGAGGATGTTCTATCAGGAACTCACCAAGGCCAGCTGGCCTGGGTCTGAAAAAGCCTGGGATAAAACTGGACTCGCTGAACATAGTGGACAATGAGGACTACTGAGAACTCAAGAACAATGGCAATGGGTTTTTGATCCTACTGCATGTACTGGCTTTGTGGGAGCCTAGGCAGTTTGGATGCTCACCTTACTAGACCTGGATGGAGGTGGGTGGTCCTTGGACTTCCCACAGGGCAGGGAGCCCTGATTGCTCTTGGGGCTGGTGAGGGAGGGGGACTTGATTGGGGGAGGGGGAGGGAAATGGGAGGCAGTGGCAGGGAGGAGGCAGAAATCTTTAATAAATAAATAAATTAAAAAAACATTAAAAAAATTAAAACTAGTAGTATAGGGTTGAGGGTGCAGCTCAATGGTAGAGTGCTTGTCGGGAATGTTGAAGACACTGGGCTTGGTCCCAGCCCCAAGGTGGGAATAGATCAAATGGGGTCTTGAAAAAAAAAAGATTCATCTGTTCTGCCTTCCCGTGGATGTTGAGACTTCTGGGATCATGGGTCTTTCCTCTTCCCCTCGCACAGGCCAGTGGCCCCTGCGGTTGGTTTATTAGACTCAGAAGTGCCTGCAGCTACAGTGTTGGCCTGGGCAGAGGCTGCAGCATGACTGTGCTCTGCAGTGGCAGCCCTCGATGGGTTAAACCATGATGCTTTTTTTTTTAAGTTAATGGTCTTTTTATTGGGGGGAAAAAGATTAGCATTTACAACTTGGAATGGATGTAATTTCTTGTGCAACAGGACTGATGGTTCTGCTGAAGTCCACAGTCAGCCCGTTCTGCTTACTTAGAAAGGTGCTAAACACGGAGTCTAAGACGCTCCCTTGGTGGAAATTTCTTATTAAAACCTCGTGTGACTGGTGGCAGCCTGGCATTCGTGTCGCCTGCTCCAATGCACGCAGCGCTACAACGGCAAACACACTCGTCCGTCCATCACTCCTTCTGCACACCGTCTGGAGAGAAACACTTTATCAACCTGCGTGTTTTCAGGAAAGCGGCTATTGACAGTTTATACCAAGTCGACCCCATCTGAAGTCTTTGCCTTTGTTTTCCCGTTTTTAAAAAATTTTAATACAAATGCCTGACTGTGCTCAATCGTTGAGCTACATGCATGGATGAGTGGCCAGCCCAAACAGCACATTAATCATTAGCAAATGGAACTTTAAGGAGTCCACTAAGTGCCTCCTTATCATTAAGGCAGTACAAGTATTTATGCTGTAAAACTGATGTGGAGCCTGACCACAGGGGACAGGACCACCAACCAATGCACAGACTCTGGGTGCGGACAGAAGGATCCTTGACACTCTGCTGTGCTCTCTAGAGACACAGAATAAATGAACTTTCTTTTCTCTTTCTTCTTCCTCCCCCCCCCCCAAATGCAAGGAAAACATTCTGTTTGATTTTCCTAGAGGGGTAAGGAGTTGAAAGTAGATCTTTATTTTAAAGTCACCATCTCTATCTATTTTTCATGCTTGCCTTGGCATCTCCATCAATATCTATAGTAAAGAAAACGAAAAGCATCAGAAAATGGGTGGAACAGGAGATGCCTATTAAGTGAAATCCCCCGGCTCAGAAAGACAAGATTCCCACATCCTGTCATGTGATCATGCTGATCCCAGCTGCTGCTGCATCTCCTCCTCCTTCTCCTCTTTTTCTTCTTCCTCTGTTTTTGATCCTAGCTTCTAATATTTATATATGTGCTCAGTTCTGCCGTGACCCTGAAATTGCTTTGTACAGCTGAATGGGTAATTTTCATTATCCATTCAATAAGTGATGGACATATAGGCTCATTAAAAGTGTAAAGTGGTACAATCATTTCAAAGAATCTTTCTGTAATAGGTACTAAAATTTAGGTTATGCATGCCCTTGGACTTAGCAGATTCATTTCCAGAGCGCCATTAAATTATTCCCCCAAAGACATAGTATGCAATATCAATGGTCAGCGGAGACATCCTTCAATAGGCGAATAGTAAATTATGATATCTGCACAACTGGGAAATTATGGCAACTACAAAAATGAATAATGATAACTTACTCTTGTTTTGGAAATTATATCTATTTTATAACAATAGGACATTAATATTAATGAGTTCATCATTGCTATTTTTTTGTTTGTTTTGTTTATACAGGGAGCCATATATCCCAGGCTAGACTAAAAAATCACTATATAGCTCAAGATACATGACCTTGAATACCTCACCCTCCCACCTCTACCTCTCAAATGCTAGGGTTATAGGAAAATAGCATCAAACCAGGTTTATCTTTATTTTTTGTTTTTTGTCTATATTTTGAGATAGGGTCTTTCTGCAATGCCCTGGCTTTCCTGGAACTCACTATGTACACCAGACTGGCTTTGAACCCAGAGTGCTCCACTTGTCTCTGCCTCCTGAGTGCTGGAATTGAAGGCATGCACCACACACCCAGCTTCAGGCCAGGTTTATTATTGCTGCTTTTGTTTTTATCTCATCTATCTATCTGTCTGTCTATCTATCTATCTAATCATCATCATCTATCTATCCATCGTGTGTGTGTGTGTGTGTTGCACCTGTGCAAATGGCAGTCTAAGAACAACTTTTGAGAGTCAGTTCTCTCTTTCCATCATATGGATTGGTGGCAAACACCTTTACCTGCTGAGCAAGCTTGCCAGTTTACTAATTACAAATAAATCAAAAACAATGTTTCATAAACAGGTTTCCTCTATTTCCTCCTAACGTCTTCATTCTTTCCCAGGCTCCATTCTGGAAACAAAACCCCCCAGCATATTCCAGAAGGAAACAAGAAAGAATGTCCTTCCAGCAGGCTGTAATGCTGCACACACAACCCCAGCACGTGGGAGGCCGAGGCAGAAGGCTTGAGAATTCAAGGCCAGCCTAACCCACACAGCAAGAAAGAACCTGTCTCAAAAAAAAAAAAATCCTTGAATGGAATTTGTCTGATATTTTTCTCATGATTTCTCCTGACACTAGGATTATGGATGAGGCCACAGAGGAGGAACTCCTGACGCTATCCTTCCCATAGTTTCGCCTTTTGCCAGAAATGCGCAGTTGGAAGCACAGCCCTTCTGGTCCATTTCTTTCTGCTCCTCCGTGTCTGTTCATAGCTCGTTCCCTTTCATCACTAAAAAAAATTCCATTCTCCGCATACGTTGCCCATGTAGCCATCCTCCAGGTGCGTGTTAGGTGCGTCCTAATATGGAGAGCGCAGCTGTCAACATCTGTGTGTGTGTGGGGGGGGGGGTGGTTGTGTGGACATCCCAATGAGTGCACTTGCTTGAATGCATAGTAGGAGTCTATGAAGTTTCTAAACTGCCTTCCCAAGTCACTTGGGCCGTTTTACCCTCTTCCAGCAGCAAATGTGGTACTGTTGCTCTGTAGGGACTCCTGTTATTTTGGTCACAAAAACTATCACAGGCACTAGTAAAGCTGAGCCCGATACCCCCGCTGACGTATTTGTTAAGTTTTCTTCGTGGTAAAACTCCCTTTCCCCTCCACACTTCACAGCTGTGTTGTATCCTTTGGAAAGATGTCAGAATGCACGTCCAGGTTTGAGGATTAGCATTATTATAGGCCCTGTCGTTGAGAGTACAGTGTCTACATAAATTATCGGGAAGACTCTTCATGGGATCTGTTCTTTCCCCGTTAGTCTATTCATTTGTTCAGTTGGTTCTTTATATTAGTTCAGACCCATGGGTATTTGTTTTATTCTTTGGATTACTATGCAGAACTGTTTTTATTTTGTTGTTCGTGGTCTAGCCTCATCCATCAGGAGCTTTATCACTTAGTCCCTGTGTTTATGCTAATCTAACATGGGTGAATACAAACCACGTAAGCAAAAGATCTTTGGGAGAATCTCGTAATATTTGTGTTTCTAAGACCAAAATTCTGAGAACCTCCAGAGATCTCTCACCCAACCTGGCTCCAGGTGCATTTGGTTCAACAAGAAGGGGCTGTGGTCCTGGCGGAAACTTTCAGTACCACCCTCTTACACATTTGGGAACACCTCCCTTTTCCATATCCACCCCAATCTGAATCCCAGGGATCCTCCAAAACGAAGTTCGCCCCGCCTGTTCTTCCAGAAAACGCCACGGCGGGGCGCCCTGCCCACGAGGTGCAGTCCAGCCCGCCTGCTCGCGTCGCGGGTGGCTGGGCGTCTGTGCTTGCTCAGCCCTGTCCCCTTCTAGTCCAGGGCCCCGGCGACCTGCCTCACCCCAGGGTCTGTAGCATCTATCTGGACCACGTCCGCGCGGTGTGGCGCCCGGCACGGAGCGATCGTGGCCAGAGTGGTAGGTGGGCTCGACTCCCCTCTGCTCCCTCCTGCCCTCCGCTGTCCATCCCGGCAGACAGCAGCGGGACGCTCCCGGGTCGGACCCCACCCTTCTGGGCTGGGCAGACCCTTTGCCGGCGCACCAAAAGCCGGCGATAAAAAGCTGCAGCTGGAGACCTGGCTAATTGATACAATAAGTTTTGTAATTGCCTCGAAAATAAGGTAATGATTTGGCAGAGGGAATGCTTTGATCTTATCGGTCCAGAGAGATCTCTCCAAGGAAAGTTCAGGGACTGGCTGGAGGCTTCCAGTTTGGAGGGCAAAGCCGAAGGCCAGCCTGATTTCCCCTGTCCCTCCCCCACAGTCCCTACGTCCCTCTGGAAGTGCGGAGCTCTTCAAGAAGGAATTGACAAGTCCTTCTGAGATGACTGCAGAGTGCACACAGTTAGGGTGTGGGATATGCGTTAAAGAGGGGTCGATTCTGAGCCATTCAGGAACAGGGGGATGGATGGCTGAAACGCATAATCCGGTCCTGGAGGGGCTGCGAAGGAGATTGGAATGGTGGGGGAAGGCTAGCTCAGCTCAAGCCTCAGACGTTTTTCATTCAGGGACGGTTGCTGATTTGGACTTTACAGGCAGGCAGGAGAGGGTACCAGAGGAGAGAACCTTGTGTGACCTGCCTCTCCAAGAATTCACACACACACACACACACACACACACACACACACACACTACACTGTGGGTGTCCCTGCCTGGCAGAGGCCCCAGCACAGAGAGGATTAGAGAGATGACCTAATCTGGTTTGTATCCCAGACATGGCCCCAGAAAGGGACCGTGTCTACCCTGGTGTTTAAGGGAGTGGAGAAGTGAGGAATCTTGCTTTGAGGGCCTTGCTGGCTGACACACTGGCGTCCCTACAACACTAGAGTCCAGACTTCAGGGTCAGATTTAGGAAGCAGAGAGGCAGAGGCCTTGGAGCATAACAGAATGGGGCATGCTACGCTAAAGGAAGAGCTGAAGACAGAGGAAGCGCCACAGGACAGACTAACTCTCCATGCCCTTGTCCCACCAGTGGAGAAACAGGTCCCAAATGGGAACGTGACTTGTGGTCTCGTAAACAACGCACAATGACTGTGTTGAAAGGAGAAAGTGGCCTTTGGTCTTTTCTGGCTCATATATTGCGGGAGCTGAAGAGGAACAGAGGAGAGACAAAAAAGAAATAAAATCATAATCACGTGTCAGTGACTGTCTAGAGGCAGATAGGCAAGGTACCCAGAGAGTTAGAAAGCCCCAGAGCTATGCTTGTTTGTTTGGTTGGTTAGTTGGTTGGTTTTTAAAAAACCAACATGGAGAAATAGATGAGGAAGGGGGCGGGCGGAGAAAGAAGGGCAAGGCCTACAGTTGTATGTGTGCTCGAACACCCACGCCTGTGAGCACGCATGCATGCGTGTGTGTGCACACACACACACCACAGGGTCAGGGTCGGGGGTAGATGACAGGCAGACAGAGGCCAACCCAGAGATAGCCGAGTGACAGGGTTGAGAAAGGGAGACAGAGAAATATATGAACAGAAAGAAAACACAAACACATCAGGCATGGTAGCCACGCCTTTAATTCCAGCACTTGGGTGGCAGAGGCACGAGAATCTCTGTGAGTTCAAGACCAGCCTGGTCTACAAAGCCAGGAAGGACTGTCACACAGAGAAACCCTGTCTCAAAAAAAAAAAAATCAAGGAAGAAGAGGAGGAGGAGAGAAGAGAAAAAGAAAAGACAGGCAAAGACAAAGGAAGACAGGGAACTAAACCTAGCGAGGAGGATAGGACTAGACAAATGCAACCCAAGAGAGCAGCACCCCAGAGGAGAGATGGGGGGCAGCATGGGACCGAGGAAAGCCATGTGAGAGGAGTGTCTGGAGCTCTGCGGATTTTGGCTTACTGGGAGCAAGTCTAACATCCAGATCACTCCAGGACCCAGACCAGGCAGAGAGCAAGAGAGAGCTCAGTGCTTAGCTTACGTGACACAGGCACATTGGGAATGTGTTGAAGGCAAATGGAAACCTTCCTTGGAGGAGAGGCTGGTCAGTGACCACCCAGGATCCCAGAAGCACACCACTGTTCTCTCACAGAACCTGGGCCACCTGCCCAGGATGGCCCTCAGCCCGCCTACTGCAGCTCAAGTGGGAAAAGACTCCAGACCACCCCGCCTACCCCCAAGGTCCCATTTTCCTCATTCTCCTTTCCTGATGTCCCGTCTCCCTTAGTTGCTTACTTCTAGATCTTCTGGGGACATGTTTGCTCTGCTCAGCCACTTACTAACGGGGCGAAAATGAATGCTGTACCACCAAGTTCCCTGATTTGGGGCTGGGTGTTCCTCCCTTAGCCCCACCGAAGCCTGATTGGCCTAGCCATGTCTTACCTGGAAGCTCATAAATACCCAACAGAGACTGGAGGGGCTGTGTAACAAGCCAAGATCCCTACAGCATCCCCCTTTAAAGTCCTTGGGTTCCTCTCAGGTTCCTCTTTTCTCCCCAGATACCTGCGTGGTGTAGCAGGGTAGCAGGGCAGGAGGTGGGGCACTGGGGCTGCTGTAAACCCTCTTCAATTCAAATGGGACCTGCCTTTGCCTGCAAAGAAAGCTCAGGAAAGGCATCTGGGGGCCCCTTGTGTAAGTAGCAAGCTCAGGAATTCCTTGACTTTCATCCAACCCCCCCCCACCCCCGCGGCAACCCCTTCTTGGCCTTTCTCTCTCTCTGCTCATGACCATCCACACCGCCCCCCACCCACCAGGAAAGAGAAGGTCATCGCCAACCAGGGCCCCAGGGAAAGGGGGTTTTCTGGAAGATAAGCCAGGGTGGAATCAGAGCTGTTCACCCACAACCCAACTCCCCTTAGCTCATCTCCACTCCCATCCAAAGGCAAGTGGCAATTTAAAGTCAGTTCAGCACCACACAAAGTAAAGGAGAAACCTTGGCCCTAAGTGGCCTCAGTAGAGATCAGAGCCTCAAGTGAGCTATCACAGCTGAGAGCGGAATCTCCTCCTTAGCTACTCTTTTTAAGGAGGACAGGGGAGTACGGTGGCACTGCCAGGTAGAGAGATGACTTGGAAACTGTCTGCAGTAGGTCCCAAGGAATTTGACATTGTGTGTCGCTAAGGGATGGGTAGGAGGGGGGCAGCCTGGAATCCCTTGGGTCTCTGTTATTACTACTGCTCATTATATCTGCAGCACACAGCCTTGAACCCAAACCAGGCTTCGATACCACCTAAGACCTTTTCCTCTGCTTCCTTTAGGATACCCTCACCAGCAGTAGGCACAGAGTAAGTGCTTACTAAATTTAACCTGACCTTATGCAGGGTCCCCCAGACCAGTGTCTGACTCTCAAAGCAGAGACTTCTCCCAGGGGTGGGGGATGGGGATAAGCTAGAGGAGCAAGGCTGAGCCTCCATCCTTGACCCTCTCTTTCTGGAACCCCGTAACAGGCCCTTGCGTGAGGAGCTGAGCTCTCCAATAGTGTCTAGGACCTCGAGACTGGAAGTTTATTTTGAGATTTGAAGCTCCAAAGTGGCAGATCCCAGAAAACCTCTTCTCTGGCTCCGTATTTGTTCTCTAGTTAAGTGGTTGAGTGCTCTCGCTGGCTCCTGCAGCCTGGGGATCTGGGGACTGGGTCTGGTAGAGGGGGAGAAGGAGGACGGGATGGAGGGAACAAAGTTCCGTCCTGGGTTTCCTACTCTAGAGCAGAGGTTGGCCTGTAAGCCGTGAGGAGTCTTGTCTCTTCGGTCCCCTCCCTTCTTCTTGGAGCTGCTGATGTTTTTGGGGGTGGGGGCTCATATCAGAAATATACTTTAAGAGTTGAGCATTTGTGTGTGCCAAGACTTGGTCCCACTCAGCTATGAGGATAGCTGGAGCCAAAGAAGAGGCCTCAGAAGCGACTCTGGGGCCCATGTGGGTGAGTCCACCCAAAGTTCGATGCGATCATCTCCAGCTCCCATCCCCAGGCTCATACGTACAAATAAACACAGGGCCAGAGTCACACCCAGGTCTAAACACACAGGGGAGTCTGGGAGAGGCATCCAAGCTGGAAGACTTAGGCCCTGCACAGGGGTGGAGCTGGGCTAGGAGGAGGTAAGAGTCCAAGGAAAGGGCTTCAGCCAGGAAAGAGCCTGGAGTCACAGTCTCCTCACCTGCTTCCTGCAGGGAAACCGGCCGTAGAGTCCTTTCCTTACTAAAGACATTGTAGACTAACAGGGATGACAGAAGGGGAGGGAAAGGACACTGGCCAGCTGCTGGCTCCACCCTTTCCCCTTTCCCATCCAGAGGCAGCCCAACCCCACTTACACCCACACAGCCCAATGGTGGGTGGGAGCCATTTTCCCCCACCTTAGCTCACCCCCCGTTTACTTACCTGAACTTTATTCTTCCTCTCTAGGGCACGCCACTCCATTTGGCTGACCCCTTTGATGGCCCCTCTACACCAGCCCACTCCTGTCTGGGGTGTCTATTGACTCTCTCCTTGCGAGGCTCTACCTCACAATCTTCCCTGCTTAGTTCCTGCCTCCTCACTTCCTCTCATCCCTATCACAGGGATGAGGCCCTTTTACCCTGCCCTCTTCCACATTCCATATGCTTCATTTCTAACGCTTATTCTCTATCTTGCTCAATAAAATGTAAACTCCATGAAGGCAGTGTGTTGTGTGTGTGTGTGTGTGCGTGTGTGTGTGTGCGTGTGTATGTTCTCCGAGCCCAGCACAACCCTAGCAGATAAAAGGAGATATTTGTGGAATTGATGCATATACTTGGCCTCTTACCACACAAACTTCGGGCAAAGGACGGAGCTGTGGGAGAGAGGGCAGACACCCCCTGAACTTTTCTCTCTTCTCTGTCTCTGAGATGTCTGCAGCCAGCTGTGCCCTGTCCTTCACACTCCAGCATCTAACACCCCCGACCAAACAAGGACTGCCTGACAGTGAGCTCGGGGTTAAGGTGGGTGGGCAGTCACCAGCATGATGTTTACATCAGGACTTTATAGTTTAGATAAAATCATGAAGAGAGGCACGAAAGACACCTGGGAATGGGAGGCTAGGCAGGAGAAACTGAGGCTGAAGGTCAGACCCTAGAGGAAGTCTTCAGTTGAAAGGCTCAGGGTTTTAAAGAATTTTTTATGCTTCAGTAAGGATCATTGTGCTCCCCCCCCACACACACACACGGGGCTTCTTCTTCCCACCCAGGGAAGGGCGAGCCCGTTGTGAGGTGGGGGCGGGGTAATAGAAATGGAGCAAGGAGTCATTTTCAGCCCACAACACCTCTCCACCTCTTCCCAACTTCCCACCCCCACCCCCGGGCTCTGCGGGATTGACGGAGAACCAGCGAGCAGCGGAGAAGAGGAAGGGTGGAAAGGGAGGGGAAGAGAAGGCATCAGGGCTTCCACTCTCTCCGCAGGACCCCCACCCCGGCCTCTGGTGCGGGAAAGCCGCCCAGCTGTTTCTGATTCTTTCCTAGTCGCAGCTCCGCCCGAGGGGGTGGGGGACGGAGATACCGGGGGAGACCGAGCTCGGCCGAGCCCCAGTCGGCCGTCAGGGCGACCGCAGCATCCCGCCGGCAGGTGTGTCTCTTGGGCAGCTTCACGACCCTGAACTGGAGAAAGCACCTAGGATTGACAGGATCTGGGTTTCAACTATGTACGGGACGAAAGAATAGTGTCGGTGTAGTGGGTAGGAGAAGCGGGGGGCGATGGCCCTTGATGAACGAGTCCCCCGCCCGAAGCCGACTGCCCACGGCGCCCGAAGGCAGAAGGCAGCGTGGCCAAGGGAGTCCCGCTGTCTGGCAACTCTGGCTGGCCGGTTGTCTATCCGTTTCCCAGAAGCGCAAGGATAGGAAAACCTGAGGAAAGCGCATCTTCTGCGCTTAGCTGAGGTTTCACCGTAGTTTAGGGGACGAGGAGTGTCCGCGACCCTCCCCCCACCCCACGCACTGGGTGAGCCTGGCCACCAAACCCAGCGGTCCGCGCTGCTGAGTGAAGGGCGCTAGGACCCGGAGGCGTGGCGTGGCGTCGGTAGGGACAGGGGGCTGCAAGCGGAGAAGAGCCCCGTCGCGGGTGGCCGGAGCAGGTGAGGGCGCGGCACGGTGGCGCTCGGTAAAGCCGAGGGGGAGGAGGCAGCCGCCACACCTAGGGCGCCGCGAGCACCCGGGCTGGCGCGGGCGGAGCCGAGCTGAAGGCCGCGCGTGTCCCCGGCCCCGCCCCGCCCCGTCCAATGAGAGCTGCGGCCGCAGGGGCTGTCCGCGCGCTCTGGCCCCCGCCGCACTCCGCGCTCCGGAGCCACTGCCACCGCACCCGAGCCGCCCACACCCGGCTCAGCTCTCGTCGGTCTCCCATCCTGCAGCTCGGGAGCTCTTGGGAACTCTGTGCCCCGTTCCCGGACTCCACGTGCCCCGCGGTCCCCGGTTGTCCATAGTCCCCATGGCCACCCTGAGGGGCGAGCTAGGAGACGCCTGAGGAAGCCCAGACGGTACCCGTCCACGGCCCTGCGGGCTGCACGGCGGGAGTCTGCACGGAGCTATGCTGAGGCCGCGGGGTGCGGAGGAAGCCGCGCAGCTCGCCCCTCGGCGTGCCCGCGTCCTGGTCCCCGCATCCAGACCCGCGGCTCCCGACGTGTCTCCGGCTTCCACCCGCCTGGGTCTTGCCTGCCTGCTACTGCTGCTGCTGCTGACTCTACCGGCCCGTGTAGACACATCCTGGTGGTGAGTGTGGCTCTTGGACGGTTAGGCTCAGGGAAAGTGTCCTGCTGCAGGCACCGGCTGCTCAAGCACCAGATAGCTGCCTGGGTGGAACCTGAGGGACAGTCCCAAAAGTCTCCAGTGGCTGGTGAGGGGATGGAGAGAATGAGGCGCTGGAGAGAAGAGCGCTGAGCATCTGGAGCGAGGTAGCTGGTGGTTGACGTCCCCTAGACTGCTATATTGTGCCCCCTGTGTTTCTCCTCAAGCCCCTAGCACGGAAGCTACTATCTGATTCTCAGGGTTGGTTCGAGAAGCCAGTCTCCTCTCCACATCCTGCAGTAGCTGCTCCACGCCGTCCACAGTCGCTGCCTTCAAAAAGCCTTCGACCACCTAAGGTTTCCCCAGGGGATGTGGAAGTTGGGGGCAGCTGGCTGGGACCCACATTCCTCTGCTAGTCTAGGCCACACAACGAGGCAGTAGTATCCACAGCAAGGCTTAGAAGTGAAATTGAGGCACAAACTATTCCCTTTCCCCTTAATTCCCACAATTGAAACAGATTAAACACTTGGGGTTGCATAACCCAGGCATTTGTCATCAGCCTCGGCTTTGAGGGTGTAATTTTGAACACTGATGTCCCTTTTTGCTTTCCTGCCCCAGATGACCTAACCTTCCACCTCTCCCCTCCAAGCCCTAGAGGCTTCTAAAGTCTCGGAGTTTTGAGAGCCTCTCTTCAGATCTCTTGTAGGCCTTGGTCTTCAGACACTTCCAAAAGGCAGATGAGGCAAAAGGTGTCCAGGATCCACCGGGTGCCTGCTGTGTTCTTGGTTGAATTCCCTACCCAGCTCCAAGACTCCTCCAGCCCCACAATGACACTCATCCTCTTCCCAGAAAGGGGGTATTTCAGTCCAGAATTGGACTGCAGAAGGATTCAGTCCCCTCATCTCTTGCCTCCTCACCCCTCCGATCAAACTGGCTTTTGGGGCTGCACTCGTGCCCCTCTCTAACAGGCAGTGCTCCCTTTCCCCCTTGCTCTGCTCCTCCCCCGAAGGAAGCACCCCCATCTCATCCCCACCCCCACCTCCCGCAAAGTGCGGTCTCTCCTCTTGCACCCTGTGGCTTTTCTTGTCTTGACTAGGAATCCGGGCTGGAAGGGTGAGGGGTAGCTGGCTGAGGGGCAAGCCGGCTCTGGCTGCAGATTCCTATCATTTCAAGATGCTGCGCTCTCCATCCCCACCCCCACCCCTGTTTTCCTGTTAAAGAAAAATCTTTCTTTTGGATCTTTTTTATCTCTGCAGTGTTGGGGAAGGCAAGGAGGGGGGTTCGGATGGGGAAACAGAGAGGCCTATATCTTTCATCTGGCTTGAAACATTCCTTTAGAAGGGGAAAGAGAAAGAAAGAAGATGGGGCGGGGAGCCTTTCAGTGACCAGAGCAAGATCACCCCCACCCCTCCCAGCCTTTACCTTTATGGCGCAGTTTGGCTGAGGGCTTACATCTTCAGGGTCTCTGTGGAGAAAGCACGGAAGCACCGAGTACCCAGTGCCCACCTTTATCTGGCTCGCATGTTAACTGGCTCTTTGAAACACTTGAGACAATCCGGTGGCCTGTGGATGCTTAGATGAGGAGGTGGCTCTCTGGACATCTCCGCATCCTGGTGTGGTTCCTACAGACGCACCTGCAGCTCTTCTAGTTCCCATCCTCCCCCACTTGAGTACTATTTTCCCTGTCCCATTTTCTTTCTCCTTCCCTCCTAGAGTGGCTCCCGTTAAAGATGCTGGAACGGCTACTACCTGGAAGAGGGAGGCAGGTGACAGTGGGACTGAGTGGCTCTTCTATTCCTGTAGACAGCATCAGGGCAGGATGACGAATGCAGGGACAGAGCTCATTCCCACCTCCTCGCCCTCGTCTCGTCACAGCTCTAGCCAAAAGCGTCTGTCTCAGTGGCCACCACTTGTAGGAAGAGGACGCCTGAATTGGGAAGGCAGGTCTGGCACCCAGGATCATTATCTCAAGCTCAGCAAGGCTAGTACTATGTACAGTCCCTGGAGGAGACGGACATCTATTGACTCAGAGTGTCCGTGTTTGACAGCAGAGCAGAGGGCCATCCATCCCTGTGACTTACAGTCTGATCCTCACAGCCTAGGATTTTCCCCTTTCCTCTCCAATGACTCCTCTGTCTCTTTTCTTAACTCAAAGAAGATAAAGATAGTTTCTTCTCAGTCTATGGCAAGACATGTGGAGAGTCCCAAGAACCAGATGTATTCTTGGGCTCATAAAGAGCGCATAGAGCAGGGTTGCATTAGTACTACCATTACTAAACGCACACCCTGCACTGAATCTTTACTAAACTGCAGGCTCCATAGCCAACTGCCTTGGTAGGCATCATCTTTATTCTCCAGGATAAGTCTGAGGTAGCTACTGTTATAATCCCTGTTTCCCAATGACCAGATTGAGAGATAGGGGCGAGGCCGGGCGGTGGTGGCGCACACCTTTAATCCCAGCACTCGGGAGGCAGAGGCAGGCGGATCTCTGTGAGTTCGGGGCCAGCCTGGTCTACAAGAGCTAGTTCCAGGACAGGAACCAAAGCTTCAGAGAAACCCTGTCTCAAAAAACCAAAAACCAAAAAAAAAAAAAAAAAAGTGAGAGATAGGGGCAAAAGAGAAAACAAAACAAAAACAACTTGCTGGGTATGGTGGTGCACACCTTTAATCCCAGCACTTGAGAGGCAGAGAGAGGCAGGTGGGTCTTGGTGTGTTCCAGGCCTGCTTCATCTATGTAGTAAATTTTAGGTCAGCCAAGGCCACAAAGTGAGACCCTATCTCAAAAATAAGGAAAAACTGCTTAATTTTATATCAATTTTAGAGCCTTATGGTTTTATTTCTAAACAAACATGTGTGCCTCTCTTGCTCCTAGAATAAAAAATGGATTTTGCCTGGGTATGATGATACACTTTTGTAATACCACCACTCGGGAGGCTGAGGCTAGGGGATCAAAACTTTGAGGCCGTCCTTGGATGTACAGTGAGACTCTGTCTCAAAGAAACAAAACAACCAACTACAAAAGCCCCCGAGTTTTGAAGTCAGATGGCTTCCCTCATCCTGGTTTCCCCCCAAGTGTCCCTTGACAGTGGGATTTCCATCAGTATCCCTGAACCCAGAATGCAGAGATTTCCCTACGCCACATCCTGTGGCATCCTCTTGGTGGTTTGCTGTTGTTTTTGAGACAGCGACTCACTATGTATCCCTGCCGCCCTGGAACTCTACAGAGAGCTCCAAACTCACAGAGATCTGCCAGCCTCTGCCCTCTGAGTGCTGGGATTAAAGCTGTGAATCTCCACTCCCAGCTAAATTCTAAAGCTTAGCCAGTGGATAAACACAAAAGGAGGGGGCAGAGATCCCTGGCTCCATTAAAAGGACAGAAACAGAACGTCTGCAAAAGGGTAGACAGTGTTGACAAGAAACCAAACTAACTCATTTCAAGAGCTGGTGACTGGCTAGGGGGAGAAGGAAGCTGGGGATAATCAGAACAAGCTGGTGTTTATCCACTAGCTACTAAGCACCTACTATGTGCTAGAGACATTTCTCGGCACTGGGGATGCTGGCATGCCAATTATGATTCAGTTGACCTAGAGGCAGAGTCTAAGACTCCCAAGAAGCAAGAGGCTGGTGTAGGTCTGAGTGACTTTGTCAAGGGAAAGAATTGGTCAAAAGCAGGTGAAGAGAGCACTCTGATGCAGAGGTGGGGAAGGAAGTGAAGAATTAATTTCTGAAACGGAAAACAGGAAGTCAGGACTGAGGCATCCTCCCCTAGATGATGAGCTGAGGGATGGCATGAAGTCTTTGTGCACCTAACAGCTAAGCTCAGTGACTGGCCCATGGCAGGCATTGTGCAAGCGTGCACATGGTAGGCATCGTGCGAGCTGAGGGAGATGCGTTCAGCTTCAGGCTCAGTATTATTGGCGGTTCCCACACTTGATTACAAGAGGCAAACCCCATGAAGGGTCTTGAAGTAGTTACTTGGGAAGTAAGCAGGGTAATAAGAAAGTCTAATTACCTTCCCATCTTAGATACTGAACAGATGTCCCATGCCCACTGAGGATGCAATACGAAGGATCAATGTGGGCTACAGCAGAATGGATTAAAGTCAGACCACAGGAAGGCCCTTTTGCCAGAGTTTGGCTTGCCCCACTCCAGACTGTCTATGAGGGCTGGATCATTGGTCTCCCATTCCTATCCACCCGCCTTCCTCCAAGCCCCAGATAAAAAAAACAAACACCCATTGCCTAGATCAGTAATCTGGGACTGAGCTGGGGAAGCTGACCGGTGGTGAGACAGGGACGAGCTCCAACTCCGATGGTTTCAGTACTACAAACAAAGCACCAGGGCGGTGGGCGGACGCAGAGCTGTGCGTCAGGCAGGCCTTTCCGGCCTGGCCCAGCCTGGGCTGTTTATTTTGTTTGTTCCTGGAAGCTGCTGCCCTGACGGACAGTGCTGGGGATGCTGATTCCACAGGATTTGTTCTTGGAGGAACAGCCCTCTAGCCCTCCGCCCTGGACAGATGGGGCTCATCACCCCCGCTGAGTTCCCCAAGAGGCAAATGGCAACCCTCCTTGTGTTTGCCTGAGTTCCTGTCACTGGTGGTGATCTAGTCTGTGGGTGAGGGCCGGCTGTGGGAATGTAGGGTGGGGGTAGGGCTCGGGGCTGGTTGGCTTGCCCCTCCCCTACTGGCTGCTTTCCCTTCTCCCTACTCACGTCTAGGCCCACTTAGGGGACATTCCCAAACCACTGGCTCATTCATAGTTCAGACCAAAGTTCTTCTGTTGCAGTAGCAACTGATTGCTACAGCTCCCACCTGTTCCCAACAGGAAAGCATGGAATTCCATTTCAAGTGTCGGTACAAGAGGATAGAACATGCTGGAAAGACCAAAGGAAGCGCTATGTGGAGGGTGTGCTGGGGGCGGGGGAAGGGGGGCAGAAAGGAGAGAAGCTAAGCTGCAGAAAGGGAGGGAATAAGTCCTATTTCTTTGTGGGACTTGTTGGGGACGAAGGGTGATATCATCCTGTTTTCTCTCCAGAATCTCTTGAGGCCATGGTGGAGTCCATGGGTAAGATTGTTTGAAAGGAAAGGTAATACTGCCTTGGGCAGTGGTTTTTGTTTTTGTTTGGGTTTCTCTGTAGCTTTGGAGCCTGTCCTGGAACTAGCTCTGTAGACCAGGCTGGTCTCGAACTCACAGAGATACGCCTGCCTCTGCCTCCCGAGTGCTGGGATTAAAGGTGTGCGCCACCACCACCCGGTACCTAGAGCAGTTTTGAATGATGCTGGCAGCCCACCGATCCTTCAGTGGCCATCTCGCTTGACCTTGTAAATTATTCAGACTAGAGATTATACCACACTGCTTATTTCTTTAAAGAGATGGGGTCTCACTATGTGGCCTTGCCTAGAACTCTGTGTAGTGTGTAGACTAGGCTGCCCTGGAGCTCAGAGAGATCTGCTTGTCTCTGTGTCCTGAGTGCTGGGATTACAGGTGTGTGGCATCCTGCCTGCTGAACTCTTACTACTTTGTCCTGTTCAGGCTTCCCGCTGCTGCAAACAGCTCTTTGTCCACAAAGGTCTTCACTGGACCTTGTGCCTTAAAGGTTGGGGAAAGTGATTTTAAAAGCTTCATTGAAGAAAGGCTTTAGGGCCTGGGAGTGAAGGGAGTGAGGAGGAGGGTAAAGAATGGGTCTTGCTCTGTAGCCTTGGGATTGGAAGTGAGGGTTTTTTTTTTTTTTTTTTTTGTTTAGCCACACGGGCCAAAGCTGTGAGCATTACTCAAAACTACCCATGGTGCCTTTCTTGGCCCCCCTTCTCTCCATCCTCTGTGGCCAAGCTATCTCCTAGACCAGCCACTTGTACATGTAAGAGAGTTGTCTCCGATTCTCATTTTGTTAGTTTATTTTTCTGCGAGGATCTTAATGTTTATTAAATAAACAGGCAGTGGGTTTGTATGACATGCCCACAGCTTCTGTGTATATGACACATGCCTGGTCTGTGTTTTAGAAGTGTCTGTTACTTTGTTTGGCTAGGGAACTGGTAATGGTGGGAGACCACTCAATTACTCTTTCTGCAACTGTGGAGCTTTTTTTTTTTCTTTCCAGAGATTGTGGGTAATGGTTCTCCCCACCAGCCTCAGAGAATGTCTTGGGAAGGGAAGGGATGTCTTTAAGGTCTAGATACCAAATAACCCCCTCTTTATCCCTTTGCTGATGCCCGTCCCCTTTTGGAATGACTCCACTTTACAGGTACATAGGGGCACTGGGAGCCCGAGTGATCTGTGACAACATCCCTGGTTTGGTGAGCCGGCAGCGGCAGCTGTGCCAGCGCTACCCAGACATCATGCGTTCAGTGGGTGAAGGTGCCCGAGAATGGATCCGAGAGTGTCAGCACCAGTTCCGCCATCACCGCTGGAATTGCACCACACTGGACCGGGACCACACTGTCTTTGGCCGTGTCATGCTTAGAAGTAGGGTCCTCTTCCATGTTCCCCCCTCCCTTCCCTTCCTTCGCTTGGGGTGGTGAGTTAGAAGGGTAGGCATGATCCCCTTCATTTTCCTACACACTACCTCATAATCTAAGGAACAGTTGTGGGAAACCCTGGAAACAGGAACAGCTGCTCACTACCCTAGATTTGTAAGCCAGGGCCCCTCTCAACCTAAGTGCTTTGAGATGGTGGGTCAAGGACAGCATTCCCTGATACTTACATCTTTCTCTTCCCTTCTCTGGCCTCCCCATATCCAAGTCAGGCAAGCATCCATCAACTATACAACTAAAGACTAGGACCCAGTCCTCTGCTTCTTATCACCTCGGTCACTATCATCACCCAGTCACCCTAACAGTCCCAGCATCATAGTAATGGGAACAAGAGATAAACAGAAAGGTCATATGTAAATATTCCAAGGGCTAGTGGCTCACCTCCAGTTCAGCAGAGCTGGACAGCAAAAGAGGAGAAAAGGAATGAGACAGGACTCCGAAGGGGAAGGAGAACTGGGGATGATGAACATCAGTCCCCAAGGTCAAGGAACGATCAGACCAGAGTAGGGGTCGCAGACCCCAAGTAGGGGTCGACGTTGCAGGGGAACTGTCCAGCAGAGGGGATCTGAAAACCCTGGAATGTTGACCAAGGCAGGACTAATATTCTCTCTCTCTCTCTCTCTCTCTCTCTCTCTCTCTCTCTCTCTCTCTCTCTCTCTCTGTGTGTGTGTGTGTGTGTGTGTGTGTGTGGTGTGTGTGTGTATGAGAGAGAGAGAGAGAGAGAGAGAGAGAGAGAGAGAGAGAGAGAGAGAGAGAGAGAGAGAGAGAGAGAGAGAGAGAGACCTAGGGGAAACAGAACGGAGGTCATCCCAAAGAGGTCAGATGATAGTGACTAGTGAGAGCTGGCAGGAGGGGCTGGCGTCTCCGAGGAATGCTCTTATAAGAGAAGGAAACTTCTGAAATTGTGTAGATTGACTGGACAGAGTTGGGCATGTGGCCTGTCCCTGCAATCCTAGCATTAGGGAGGCTGAGATAGGAAAACCTCAGGTTCAAAGCTGGTTACATTACAAATTCCAGGCCTGGACCATTGAATAAGACACTGTAGAAAACACCTGGAAATGTGTGTGTGTGTGTGTGTTGGAAGAACGGAAGACACAGACCGTTCCCGTAACATGTCTCTGCCTCTCCCCGTGCAGGTAGCCGGGAGGCCGCGTTTGTTTATGCCATCTCGTCAGCAGGAGTGGTTCACGCTATCACTCGGGCCTGTAGCCAGGGTGAACTGAGTGTGTGCAGCTGTGACCCATACACCCGCGGTCGGCACCATGACCAGCGAGGGGACTTTGATTGGGGTGGCTGTAGTGACAACATCCACTATGGTGTCCGCTTTGCCAAGGCTTTTGTGGATGCCAAAGAGAAGAGGCTTAAGGATGCCCGGGCCCTCATGAACCTGCATAACAACCGCTGCGGTCGCACGGTCAGTACTCCCATCTGGGTCTGTACGTTCATATTCTCTGGGGTCAACCAACTAGCATGACCACAGGCTGGAGTCAGAGGTGGAAGGGTTGACAGCTTCTGGATCGCGTCCAAAATCCCTAACGTTCTGCCACAGAATGCAGGAAGCCTGCGATACACAGGTTCAGCCAGGTTTTCCTAAGACAGGAAAGGAACTTTCTCTTTTTTCTGCCCCCTCCCTTCTCATTCCCTCCTCTCCCTTCTCCTTCCCTTCCTGTTTCCTTCCTTTTTGTTTTCTTTTTTTTGGGGGGTGGGTGATGTTGTTTCTTTGTTTTTGAGACAGGGTCTATGTAGCTTTGGATGCCCTGGAACTCAATATATAGATCAGGCTGGCTTTGAACTCACACAGATCCACCTGCCTCTACCTCCTTAGTGCTGGGATTAAAAGTGTGTACCACCATGCCCCACCTTGCTTTGCTTGAGACAGGGTTTCACTCTGCCTATAGTCTAGGCTGATCTTAAATTCTCCTGTCTCAACCTCCTGGGTGCTGGGATTATATGGGCATGCCACCATGCTGAACAAAAAAGTAAATTTTCAATTTTTAAAAATGTGATTTGTCTATGATTGTGCGTCCACATGTGCATACATGGATGTACATGTCTGTGCTTTCTCAGAGACTAGAGGAGGATGTCAGGTGTCCTGCTCCGTCACTCTCCACCTTATTCCCTTGAGGCAGGGTCTCTCACTGAACCTGGAACTCAAGTCCCAGCAATCTTCCTATCTCCAATCCTTCTGTTTCTGTCCCCATCCCCATCACTGGGACAACAGGTAGCCCATGTGCTGCCAAGCCTAGCTTTTTACATGGGTTAAACCCAGATTAATTTTTTAGTGTGGGGGGTGGTTCGAGACAGGGTTTCTCTGTAGTTTTGGAGCCCGTCTTAGCACTTGCTCTATAGACCAGGCTGGCCTTGAACTCACAGAGATCCGCCTGCCTCTGCCTCCTGAGTGCTACGCCACCACTACCTGGCTTTAAACCCAGGTTCTTATGGGGACAGTAAGTGTTCCTACATGCTGGGCCATCTCCCAAGCCCCAAAGTAGCTTTTAATTTTTTAAGTTTTAATTTCTTTATTGTTGTTCTCTGTGCATGCGTGATGTATAGAGGTGGACGTGATGTATAGAGGTGGACGTGATGTATAGAGGTGGACGTGATGTAGAGAGGTGGACGTGATGTAGAGAGGTGGACGTGATGTATAGAGGTGGACGTGATGTAGAGGTGGACGTGATGTATAGAGGTGGACGTGATGTATAGAGGTGGACGTGATGTATAGAGGTGGACGTGATGTATAGAGGTGGACGTGATGTATATAGGTGGACGTGATGTATAGAGGTGGACGTGATGTATAGAGGTGAGCATGATGTATAGAGGTGGACGTGATGTATAGAGGTGGACGTGATGTAGAGGTGGACGTGATGTATATGGGTGGACGTGATGTATAGAGGTGGACGTGATGTATAGAGGTGGACGTGATGTAGAGAGGTGGACGTGATGTATAGAGGTGGACGTGATGTAGAGAGGTGGACGTGATGTATAGAGGTGGACGTGATGTATAGAGGTGGACGTGATGTATAGAGGTGGACGTGATGTAGAGGTGGACGTGATGTATAGAGGTGGACGTGATGTATAGAGGTGGACGTGATGTATAGAGGTGGACGTGATGTATAGAGGTGGACGTGATGTATAGAGGTGGACGTGATGTATAGAGGTGGACGTGATGTATAGAGGTGGACGTGATGTATAGAGGTGGACGTGATGTATAGAGGTGGACGTGATGTATAGAGGTGGGCGTGATGTAGAGAGGTGGACGTGATGTATAGAGGTGGACGTGATGTAGAGAGGTGGACGTGATGTAGAGAGGTGGACGTGATGTAGAGAGGTGGACGTGATGTAGAGAGGTGGACGTGATGTAGAGAGGTGGACGTGATGTATAGAGGTGGACGTGATGTATAGAGGTGGACGTGATGTAGAGAGGTGGACGTGATGTAGAGAGGTGGACGTGATGTAGAGAGGTGGACGTGATGTAGAGAGGTGGACGTGATGTATAGAGGTGGACGTGATGTAGAGAGGTGGACGTGATGTATAGAGGTGGACGTGATGTAGAGAGGTGGACGTGATGTAGAGAGGTGGACGTGATGTATAGAGGTGGACGTGATGTAGAGAGGTGGACGTGATGTATAGAGGTGGACGTGATGTAGAGAGGTGGACGTGATGTAGAGAGGTGGACGTGATGTATAGAGGTAGACGTGATGTATAGAGGTGGACGTGATGTATAGAGATGGACGTGATGTATAGAGGTGGACGTGATGTATAGAGGTGGACGTGATGTATAGAGGTAGACGTGATGTGTAGAGGTGGACGTGATGTGTAGAGGTGGACGTGATGTGTAGAGGTGGACGTGATGTATATAGGTGGACGTGATGTATAGAGGTGGACGTGATGTATAGAGGTGGACGTGATGTATATAGGTGGACGTGATGTATAGAGGTGGACGTGATGTATAGAGGTGGACGTGATGTATATAGGTGGACATGATGTATATGGGTGGACGTGATGTATATAGGTGGACGTGATGTATATGGGTGGACGTGATGTATATGGGTGGACATGAATGGCATGGTACCTGTGTGGAGGTCGGAGGACACCTCTGTGGAGCTGGCTCCCACCTTTCACTTGTATGTGGGTTCTGGGGATCAAACTGGTTGCCAGGACAGCATGGCAAGTGCCTTTCCTTGCTACCAGCATCACTGGCCCAAAAGTAGTTTGTTTTTAGAGTGACCTTCAGGTATTGCTTCAGGCTATTCACTGGTATTTGAACACCCGCTATATAGCAGAAGGCACGGCACTGGGCTCTTTAAAAGGATGTGTAGGCTGTAATCAGGAGCAGAACCCTGCGGTTTGACAATCCAGCAGGCAGTCATCCAGGAAGATGTCCTCGAGGTCCAGCAGAGGGCCAGCAGAGCCCTCAACACTCCTGCTTTTGACCCTAGGGATGACTGAGCCGTGTCCTGACCTGCTTCCTCCCTCCCCCAGGCTGTGCGGCGCTTTCTGAAGCTGGAATGTAAGTGTCACGGCGTGAGTGGCTCCTGCACACTACGCACCTGCTGGAGGGCACTCTCAGACTTCCGCCGCACTGGTGACTACCTGAGGCGGAGGTATGATGGGGCTGTACAGGTGACCGCCACCCAGGATGGCGCCAATTTCACAGCAGCCCGCCAAGGCTATCGCCATGCCACCCGGACTGATCTGGTCTACTTTGACAACTCCCCTGACTACTGTGTCCTGGACAAGGCTGCAGGTGAGAAAGCGGCAAGCAGAGAGAGACGTGGGACCTGGTGATTAGTGCCAGCGCTCCTGCTTAATCTGGGTCTGTCCGGTGTGCAGGAGTTCAGGAAGGGAAACAATCTAGTCTTGAGATAGGTGGTTTGTGCCTCAGGCTGCCAGGCCCGAGGTTACACAAACAGGTCCCGTGCCACTCGGCTACATCCCCAGGGTCTGGGATACTACTTGGAGAACATTTAAATGAGCCACCTGTTTTCAGTTCTGAGCAAGGAGAGCTACATAGAAGCATCAGATGTAGCTCTAAGCCTCTGGCTTTTTTACGATCCAGCTAAAGAAAGAAGATGGAGCTGGGGATGGAGCTCAGCATGTGCTTCGTGTGTGCAAGGTCCTGGGTCTGACACCCCACCCCCTACTACCCCCCTCAAAGGCGACATAGTAAGCAAAGGTACTACAAAGATGACTAGCTGGACGATGGTGGCCATACCTTTAACCCCAGCACTCTGGGGGCAGAGGCAGGTGAATATCTAAGTTCAAGGGCAACCTGTCTACAGACAGGACTACATAGAGAAACTGTCTCAAAAGCCCCCCCCCCCCAAAGGAAGATGAGCAACACAGTCAAAGAAGGTTTGTTTGAACTTGGGGAATCAAGCTGCTTCTTGATGTGCTGCCACTGCAGATTCCAGCAGTGAGGAAGACAGGAGGTGACCTCTGCAAAGGCTGCTGAAGCAGCAAACACTTGGTAACAAGCTTTACGGCCGTTTTCAGCCGGTTCTATGTATGTGCGATGCTGGGCAAGGGGCCTTGGGAACAGTGCAAAGTGACAAGGTGTTTCTGTGAGAATGGAAGCTCCCATCTTGGCTCGTGATTTCTGGTCTAGATAAGTTAAACCAGGGATAGTGTGTGGCTCAGTGGAGCTGCTTCTCTCCTGGTCCCTGTCACTGGGCTCCCAGCTCTTTGCTGGAGAGTCACTAGTCAAGATTCGGTAGCCACCCACCTTGGCTGGCTTCACTCTCATCATTTCAGCCCACAGAGGGGGCGGTGCTCCACTGGATAGTGGAAGGTACATGTGCAGTTTGTAGTACTAGAAGTAAGAAGGGTTGGGGAGGCTCTCTGGCCTCTTCTAGAGACGTACTGTTGTGAGTTAGTTTTTCCATGTGTTCTAACTCAGAGGGTTCATCTCTGGACGCCTGGGAATAATTCCACAGAGCCTGAAGTGTAGACCTGTTTCACATCGCTGAAATGTACCCTCGGAGAAGGATCTTTGGAGTTAGGAGGAAGGACAAGTCATATGCATATGAATTTTTCTCAGAGGCATGAAATTAGGTGCCATAAACCCAAAGAATCCAAATGGTATAGGCCAGCCACCCCAGGAATACAGAACCAGGTATTCCCTCCACAGCAGTTCTATCCAACTAAACTTCGTGCAATGATCGAATCTCCACTGCTGCTTCTCCAGTGCAGAAGCAACAAGCCACATGTGATAACTGAACAAGTGAATTCCTGAAAGTGCAGGCACTGCTTAGCCCTTATGTGCACATGCTTCTTCTGAGACAGATACACCTGTGGTGGAGCTTAGCTTGTAGATTAGGAGTGACGGGACAAACGACAAGGACAAATAATAAGATAGTAGACCCATTTTCTGGTGGTACTGTTGATCTAACCCAGGACCTTGCAATATGCTGGGCAAGGGCTCTACCACCGAGTCACAGACAAGATAACTTTAATAACATGGTATGATAAAATATTTATAGGTTTTAATCATTTATCTTTGGATTTTCCATTTAATACTTTTGGAACTACAGTTGATATTGGGTAACAAGCCAGAGAGACTAAAACCGTGAACAAGTGTGACGGACTACTACAGAGTTAGTCCAATTCGAAACTGGAATGTTTTAGTTTAGCTCACTCTAATTCACTGATTTAAAAGAGCAGATGCAGTTAGTAGCTGCAGTACTGGATAGCATAGCTCCAGACGGCAAAAGAGGATTTCGGTGTTTAAGACCCAGTCCTTGGAGTCAGAATAACATATGAAGTAGACCTGGTCAGCCCACAGTCTGGACCAGAAGTTTGCTAACGTTTTGGATTAATTATTCCTGTTGTTGAAAAAAAAAAATGGAGGGACTGGAGAGATGGCACAGTGGCTAAGAGTGCTTGCTACTCCTCTAGAGGATCTGAGTTCAGTCCCCAGAGCCCACATTAGGCTGCTCAGAACTGCCCGTAACTCCAGCTCCTGGGGATTGATGCCCTCCTCTGGTCTACGAGGGCATCCAGACACAAGTGTGCATACACACAGACAAAGATACACACACACATACACACACACACAAATAAATAAATAAATAAAATCTTAAAAAGTAAAACTGAGAGCTGGAAAGATGGCTCAGCAGGTAAAGGAGCTTCTACAAACCCTATTAACCTGAGTTTGATACTCCCAGGAGCTATAATATAGAAGGAGAGAACCAACTCCCTCATGTCTTCTGCATGTATGCTGTGGCCCATGCATGCCCATAATTTACTTACATACATACATATAAAAATTTTAAAAGAGGAAATCGAGCATGTTCTTAGACATTCCACTCATGCTGTTGCACTGTGTATATTATAAGATATGCATGTTATCTATGTTTTTATTGCTGTCATCATTGTTAAAGTGCCGGGATCCAATGCGGGGTCTTGCAAATGCTAGGCAAGTACTTACCACTGAACTATACTCCTAGCCCTAAAACAGAGATTTTAAACCAATAAGCCAAAGCACAAAGATAAAAGTTCTGCATTTTCCCCTCATATCCTAGTGGAATATGGAGACTATTGTTGAAGTTAGTTGATCCATTTTCTTTCTTGAAGTCTCAGGCCAGTCACTTTTCCACTTATGGGTCCCTGTTACTGGGTAAAGGGTTACAGGATCTTTTGTGATGACATCTATTGGAATGAGGTCCTGAGCATTCCTTGTGCAAGGAGAAAGCTTTCTTACTCTTTAGGAATCCCTTTTGAAAGGGGCACAATACAGGAACTCTTAGAGAAATGCCTCTACCAGTCATGGCAACCGGTCCACCTCTGCTGGACAGCAGTGATGAGTGCACCGTAACAATTTATTACATTAGACGTTGAGTCCTTTTGTTTCCCTGAGACAGGATCATGCTGTGCATTCCAACTTGGCCTCGAACTCACTACATATCCCAGCCTAGCCTAAAAGTGACTCCCCTGCCTCAGTGTTTTGCATGATGGTGTTACAGGCACGTGCTACCAGACCTGCTAGTATATATGCTTTCATATATGGAAACTGAGGCCCAACACATCCACTAACTTGCTAAATAACTACAGCTATGCAGTGGCCCAACCAGGATTTAAATCCAGATGCCATCACAACCCCCACAAAATGAGAGGTGCTCACCCAGACTTAGAGTTGAAGAGGACATGGCAGTGTGCACTGGTAATAAAGGCATAGCATGTGAAACTGGCAACCTATGGGAAGCTTTAATGGTGGAAACAAATGAGCCTGGGCCAGAGGGCAATGAATGATCATTTTGGTTAGTGGATACATTTTCAGAAAGAGAATTTTTTATGTCTTCTTAAGAGTATAAGGATACCCACGGTGGCTAAAACAGAAGTAATTTGGTTCTCACCTCTCTTCCTCAACTCAGGTTCCCTAGGTACCGCAGGCCGTGTCTGCAGCAAGACCTCTAAAGGAACAGATGGTTGCGAAATCATGTGTTGTGGCCGAGGGTACGACACAACTCGGGTCACCCGCGTCACCCAGTGCGAGTGCAAATTCCACTGGTGTTGTGCTGTGCGGTGCAAAGAGTGCAGGAACACTGTGGACGTCCACACTTGCAAGGCTCCTAAGAAGGCAGAGTGGCTGGACCAGACCTGAACACACAGATACCTCTTACATCCCTCCACTTCAAGCCTCCAATTCAAAAGCACAAGATCTTTGCATGCACACCTTCCTCCACCCTCAATCCTGGGCTGCTACAGCTTCTGTTATGGACTTGGAGAGTGATCCAGGGGGACCCCAATGTCCTGGCTGGTTCCTTAGCCCTAGGAAGGAGTTGATAGGGGATGGATATAGGAGTGAGTGGCTCCCTGCTATCCCACCTGGAGGTTTGAAGGGAGAGTAGAAGAGGTAGGAGTTCTCTTCAGAGTGATCTGAGTTGCACTAAAGTCAAGGCTCATTGTCCCCTTTGCTTGCACTGACTTCTGATACTCTTTGGGTAGGCAACAGGAAGGGAATCTGGAGGTAGCTTCCTTTTTGATCCTACTGTAGCCAAGGACATAGGACAGAGATAAACTGCCTGTCCCTTCACAGGAGACAGTTTGTGCAGACAACCTTAGGCTACAGTATTCTGCTGAGACCCCGAGGTAGTTAGATGTGTTAGCCACGGTGAACAAGGCTTCATCCCATGCTCTTACACAGCTTATAAACCAGTGATTTTGTGAGGGGAGAAATCACACAACTGTACAAATGCACATTCTCTGTCTCCTTTTTCACCTACATCAGTCAACAGCAGCCTGCTACTGGCTGCTTGTTAGATGAGGTAGCTTGCAGTGGTTCAAAGTCTCAATAGACCGTTAGAGCCCTGGAACAGAACTGTGAGAGAATAGTATATTAAGCCTGGCTAGGCCTTGGGACTTCCTCCCCCATCAATTATTCTGGACATTAGGTAGGTTTGGAAAAGACTAAGTGAAGGGCAGGCAACTCATGGGCTCAACCTGATCTCAAGGGCTGCATGAGGATCAGTGTAGACCAGGAAGCTGGCGAGCTCTCCTCTCGGCAGTTCTTTAGGAGAGGACCTTCAGCATTGACGCAGGAGCAAAAGCATGTCGCTATGTAGAAAACGAGATGGTTCCAAAGTGGTAGACACCTTAGAAGACAGTAGCCTTCCCCCATTTTGTGATTCTCCAAGTCCTACTGATAACTACTGCCCATCTATGATGGACTTAAACAGGGGAGGGTTCCCTCTATGCCACTAGCCTAACTAGGGTTCGCAGTAGTGGAGTCTTCAAAGGCAGCAGGTATGGAAAGCTAGAATATGGGCTTTGAACTCTTGATGGCCTAGTTTTGTATGAGTACACAGTGATCATCTTGCCTACTGATAAACAGCAGTATTACAGAAATCCGCAGTCTGACGGGCCGAGGTTCGATGCTAGTCATTTACGCACTCACTGTGTTTACTTTCAGCAGGCTCTTTCAATCCTCCGGGCCCGTTTTTTCAGCTGTAAAATGAGGGTGCATACCTCGCTCAGATACTGAGATTTAACAGCCAACAGATATACGTCATCAAACCTCTGACTGATCAAGTACATCCTAACTTCTCTAGGAACTTCTAATTTAGGGTTGTCTGGTCTTGATAACAGACTGGAGATTAAGGAGCTTTCGCAAGGAATTCTGGATATAGGGCCTTGAGCTCTTTCCCTCCGGTCCCTCTTTATCCAATCGGGTTCTCAGATGTTTGTGGAGCAACTTCATTCTGCCCAGGCAGCAGGAGGTTGTGGGGGGCGGGGGGTGGCTCTGGCCACGGAGGCAGATTTATTTGGATGATAGGACTAATATTTGTGTAACCTGCTGAGACCTGTGTGGGAGAGTTTAGGGTGGTTTTTCTTTTGGTGAGGGGATTTGCTCCGGTTTCACATCCATTAACACAAAACATGAGCTAGTCAGGGCCCTTGTGGTCTGTGGTGAGGGGATGACTGTGGAGAAATGGGACTGAATGAGTCAGGCAGAGAGAATGTCTTCCTTGCAGAGTAGAGTCAACTGGATAACTGATGAGCTGGTGGTGGGATTAGGGAGGGGGAATGGGAGGGGAAGAGGAACTTCTCTTAAAAGCGGGGAAGCTTTGGGAGCAGGGGTGAAGACATCCAAGTTACTACATCAGTGATGGCATAGGCCTTCTACAGGAACCCAGCCTAAGTTCAGTCTACCTGTGCTTTATCACCTCCCCTTTGATTCGGGGTTCTTAGTTTATGGAAAGAAGTGGTAGTCCTCTGTGACAGTTCAGATTACTCCATGTTTCTCCCTGCACTCCGAATTCTAGCTGATAAAGATGCATAACCACTTATAAATGGTTGAGAGAGAAATGGCTGTTCAGGAAGTGAGAAGTTTGTAAAGTGAGGTGTTTATATGAGAGAAAAGATGTCTATCCAAGCCTTGCTACAGAAGCTGTGTGGCCCCAAGAAGGAATGATGGCCAAGCAATTAATTTTTCCTTACAACTTAGCTTGTCTCTGCATTCCAATTGGCTTTAGACAACTGGCGTTGATTCTACACTATACAAACAGAAACTGATTTATTTGGAACAAGCAAAAAAACAAGAACTTTTCTTGGTGCTGGGGCTCCACATAGCTCTGCTCCACCCTCATCCGTTCTGAAGGCTCCTCTCCCACCTATCCCCCATGGGAGAAGTGTGTCCTCCACCAGCAGAGTCTCCCACCTATTCCCCATGGGAGAAGTGTGTCCTCCACCACCAGTGTCCCCCACCTATTCCCCATGGGAGAAGTGTGTCCTCCACCAGTGTCCCCCACCTATTCCCCATGGGAGAAGTGTGTCCTCCATCACCAGTGTCTCCCACCTATTCCCCATGGGAGAAGTGTGTCCTCCACCAGTGTCCCCCACCTATTCCCCATGGGAGAAGTGTGTCCTCCACCAGTGTCCCCCACCTATTCCCCATGGGAGAAGTGTGTCCTCCACCAGTGTCTCCCACCTATTCCCCATGGGAGAAGTGTGTCCTCCACCAGTGTCCCCCACCTATTCCCCATGGGAGAAGTGTGTCCTCCACCAGTGTCTCCCACCTATTCCCCATGGGAGAAGTGTGTCCTCCACCAGCAGAGTCTCCCACCTATTCCCCATGGGAGAAGTGTGTCCTCCACCAGCAGAGTCTCCCACCTATTCCCCATGGGAGAAGTGTGTCCTCCACCAGTGTCTCCCACCTATTCCCCATGGGAGAAGTGTGTCCTCCACCAGTGTCTCCCACCTATTCCCCATGGGAGAAGTGTGTCCTCCACCAGTGTCTCCCACCTATTCCCCATGGGAGAAGTGTGTCCTCCACCAGTGTCTCCCACCTATTCCCCATGGGAGAAGTGTGTCCTCCACCAGTGTCCCCTACCTATTCCCTATGGGAGAAGTGTGTCCTCCACCAGTGTCCCCCACCTATTCCCCATGGGAGAAGTGTGTCCTCCACCAGTGTCTCCCACCTATTCCCCATGGGAGAAGTGTGTCCTCCACCAGTGTCCCCTACCTATTCCCCATGGGAGAAGTGTGTCCTCCACCAGTGTCCCCCACCTATTCCCCATGGGAGAAGTGTGTCCTCCACCAGCAGTCTCTCCCACCTATTCCCCATGGGAGAAGTGTGTCCTCCACCAGCAGAGTCTCCCACCTATTCCCCATGGGAGAAGTGTGTCCTCCATCACCAGTGTCCCCCACCTATTCCCCATGGGAGAAGTGTGTCCTCCATCACCAGTGTCCCCCACCTATTCCCCATGGGAGAAGTGTGTCCTCCACCAGCAGAGTCTCCCACCTATTCCCCATGGGAGAAGTGTGTCCTCCACCAGTGTCCCCCACCTATTCCCCATGGGAGAAGTGTGTCCTCCACCAGTGTCCCCCACCTATTCCCCATGGGAGAAGTGTGTCCTCCACCAGTGTCCCCCACCTATTCCCCATGGGAGAAGTGTGTCCTCCACCAGCAGTCTCTCCCACCTATTCCCCATGGGAGAGGTGTGTCCTCCATCACCAGTGTCCCCCACCTATTCCCCATGGGAGAGGTGTGTCCTCCATCACCAGTGTCCCCCACCTATTCCCCATGGGAGAAGTGTGTCCTCCACCAGTGTCCCCCACCTATTCCCCATGGGAGAAGTGTGTCCTCCACCAGTGTCCCCCACCTATTCCCCATGGGAGAAGTGTGTCCTCCACCAGTGTCTCCCACCTATTCCCCATGGGAGAAGTGTGTCTTCCGCCAGCAGTGTCCTAACCTCTCCCCCTTTCCCTTTCCCTCTTGTTGGTCCTCATTTCTTTTATCTTTTGGTAAACATTTAGTACAGTGCGCATTTCAGTAAGTGCTATTTGGATATAAAGTGAACTTAAAAGATACTGTTTCTATCTTTTAGGGATAATAGGATCTTTGGGGGAAGGCACGTGACTGAAGAACCTCAGCTGCACAGCCTGCAGCCAGTTTCTTTTCAATAGAAGAGCTGGGGTGATAGCTCACACTTGTAATCCTGACACTCTGGGAGGCTGATGCAGGAAAACTGCTGTGTTTGTGATCAGGCTGTGCTACACAGTGAGCTCCATGCTAGCCTAAGAAAGAACAAAGTAAGACCCTGTCTCAGACAAACAAACAAAACCCGGAAAGTAAGAATGCCCGCCACAGCCCCCGACGAAGCACTGCCAAATCATACTGATTTCAGCACTGCCAAATCATACTGATTTCAGCTCTAAAACATAGCATTCCTTCACACTCTCAAATAGAGTAAATGTAAATGTGAATCAGGGACTTGAGATTAGAAGAAAACGCTATCCCGAGGGTCTGTTTGCTACAAGCTTTGTAGATCTAATTTTCGAACACTCTCAGCCTCATTTCTCTTCCTCTTTGCTGCAGGAGACTATTCTTCCCCTTTCTCTCACATCCCTTATCAAGAACGCCAACCACCAAGCCCCTTGCCAAATTCTTAGACCCCACTCAGGACATAAGTTTCTGCATGGCTTAATAGAAGACAGATAATCAGGATTTCCCACCCCCACCCCTGCCTTTCTAAACTTTTTATTTAAATGCTCTCAGTGGTCATAGGGCAGAAGCCCAAGCTAGCTGGGGATAAGGGAGGCCGCCAGGGAGAGTATGTTTCTCATCCCTGGGAGGCATTCAGCCTAGCTCCTGCAGCCAAATTACAGCAGCAGAGAACAATGCAGTGCATTCCTGGGCAGGTCGGTGGGCCCTGGGCGCCTGGGTCTGGTGGAGAGAGGTGCCAGACACAGAGCGCTCCGTAAGCAACCCTGCAGAGCTGGCCCTGGGTGCAGAAATGAAATACAGAGAGCCTCACATTACACACCTGGTTATTGATGGCCTTGCTGGAGGCCTCTGCCCCCACCTTCCGCTTGGGAACTGCCTGTACTGCGGGGGTTGGGCATCTTTGAAGCAATGCTGGAAAATAAGAAAGACGCGTTTCCTTTTTACTCTTTGCCCTTCCTGTCAGCCTGAGCGCAACCATGAGGATACACACATACATACGCACATGCAGAAGGTGCACGCAAAATGAGCTCACACAGCTTTTCTCAGCCTGTGTGGGAATTATCATAGTCTCACCTCTCCAACAATTAAAAACCAACATCTAGATCCCCCCCAAAATCATACCAACAACAGGGTCAGCGACAAGCGAGGAATGTTTCAAAACTACATTATCAACATGCAATGCAATGTTTGTTTTGGGAATTGGTACTCTCCCGGGAGGTGGTGGAGGAAGGACACGGAAAGGGCATGGAGAAGAGAGATCAAGGGTGGAGAATTACCACCCAAGCAGAGTGGCTGAGCCTGTGCAACTTCTCAAACCTGGTTTGCACGGGGGACGGGGAGGAGTGCATCCTCCGTGTCCTGACTACCCAGTCGCCTGTGACCGCTCTGAAGTCACACATAGACACTGAACTTGGTGTTTATGATCCGTTGTTGTTTTAAACTTACCCCGCTAAAGAACAGGATACCCTTGGTTCCAGGAATGACCTCTGTAAGAGAGGCAGGTGTCTGAAGAGCAGGAGCAGTGGGTTTACTAGAGTAAAGATGTCACAGTTGCAGACTGAACTAAGCTTTCTCAGAGTTAGCTTTCTTTTTGGATGATTGACAGGTTTCACAGGTAGTAGACCTGAACTTAACCCCAAAGTTGAAAGGGATAGAGGGGTCTGAAAACTACTTTCCCCACTTGCATGCATAGCCTGGGTTACCTCTGAGCATCACCGTGGCTGTTTACATAGGATGCTGTGGTCATCCAGGATTTAAAAATACAAGATGGGCAATCTCTGCTTTGCTCCCTGACGCTGAAGCACCTTTTCTTTGTTCACTTAGAGAAGCAGGACACAGGAGTTTTTTAACCAAAGAAGGCCAAAAATCCGATAACATTTTGTCAATACTACTGTCCTGTAAGCAGCTTTTGACAAATTCCAAGGTGGGGCTTCCCCAAGAATAACAATAATGCTCACAAAAGCCTTTTGTGCACAAAATGCCCGGGCATGTAGGTATAGATCTCACAATCACTCCAGGGGTTGTGAGGTGGGGATTGCTCTATTTTATGGAGTCATTCAGAGAGGTTCAATGAATGATCCAGCCAGAACACAAATCTTGCTTATTTATTTATTTATTTTTTCTTCTCGAGTCAGGGTCTCTCTCTGTAGTCCTGGCTATTCTGGAACGGTTTGTAGACCAGGCTGGCCTTGAATTTACAGAGATCCACCCCCCAAATGCTAGGATTAAAGGCGTGCACCACTACAACTAGTTTTTGTTTGCTTGCTTGTTTGTTTTTAGCTTCAAATACTACATACTCTCCTCAAAGCCCGAGGATGCTGGGACTGGGGGTGTCAGCTTACCAACACTTCAGAACAGAAATTGATGTTAACAGCCCTAACCCACACAAGAATCCTATACTGCCAGCAGAGTATCTGAGCAGAGTTTATAAAGGCTAGGACTACATTCCCCTAACCTGTAGACATCATCCGTTCCCACTGTTACTGTCACTATCCAGAGTCACTCTACAAAGGACCCTGTATCTCAACAGCTTTTGCTTGTCATTTTCTGAGGCCCCACTCCTCCATCCCTCAGATTAACATTAAAATTGTTCTTTTATTTCTCTAAATTCTTTTACAGTGGTGCTCAATGCATAGGCAGAGTCGGAGTAGTCATGAGAAGAAATGAGTAGACCCTGGGCTTGTATTGGAAGCTAAGATATTATCCCATCCAAGCCCACCTAAGAAACAGTATAAACCCCTGGACCACTCACTGAGACAGGCATTTCATCTACCAGTACCAGTTGTGTCTAACTTTGACAATATAATACAAAGTCTTCACTCGAGAACTGTGCAGTTAAGGGTTGTTTTTTTTTTTTAATCACAAAACCTCTCATGTTTTAAGTAAGCTTATCATTTTGAGTTGGGTTGCATTTAGTTATTGTTTGCTATGTGCAGATACATGTGGCTTCTGGGCTGTTGTCTGGATACACCTAAGACAAAGGATATCTATGATGCAGAGAAAAATCTCTAAGATGAGGCAGTCAGCAAATTTCATTTGACCAAAAGCGTGCTTTCCTCGGTTCCTCCTTCCGCCCTTACTCAAAATTTAATTGAAGACAGGAGAAGAGGTAGCTAGCTCAGCTGGCCCCTCCTGGTCCCACATTGGCATATACTTGGTTAGAGATAGGGTAAGCCCTCCAATACCCCATGTATCCCACTGGTATACTCCAACTGGGAAGTCAGAAAGGAGGCTGCAGAAACACAGTGTTCATCAATCATGGGCTGGGACATTACAGCTCTCTGACCTGGGCCCCTGCTTGAGCCGGGGAAAGAACACCTACCTATAGTTAGGATTCCTTCTGCAGCAAACCTTGGTTTTTGGTCCATCCATCTTGGCTCTCACTGCTCTCCTGCTTTCCACCCCCCAGCTGCCTCCACATGTGGGCTCAGAAGTCATCATCTGAAGAATTCCACTGCTCACCTCCTGCATAGCAGCACAGCCCCGTGAGGCCGCACACCAGATGGAGGGGATAAAAGTACGAGGTCATGGCTTCTACAGAGGTTTTTCTTAAACTAACCCTGACTCCTGGAAAGGAGTCAGAGCAGGGGTATGTCTGCTGAGCTGCTGACAACAGCAGCTTCATAGATCTTGTGTAAAAAGGAAGGAAAATTCTAAGTTGGCTTTCAGTGGAACCTTCCCGACTTCTGTCTGTGGGTCTGCTCCTGGTCTCGTGTGTGTAGCGTGATGGTGTCTGAGAAAAATGCAAAAATGGACAAATCTAAGGGCTAATATTTCCTGATCATAGGACCTGATCACATGCTGACATGGAGGCCGAGCCCTCAACAGATACCTTGCTTCTCTAGGATTCATCTATAAAGTAAAAGGAAAGGGAATGGATGTGCACTAGGACATTGAAAAGCACATCACCTGTGGGCCTTCGGAGGTTTGCATAGAATAAAAAAGGCAAAGGGGTTAGAGAATGATCATCATTGTTAGCATCATGATGTTGGGTGACAACATGCAGAAACAGTTACAAAGAGACAAACAGTTAAGAGACCGGGAAACAAGTCTTAGATGGAAGAAAACGTGAATGAATGAAATTCATTAGAGATGGTTTTCCAAAGGGCTGGAATGTTATAAGATAAGCATGAACAACGGAAGGCAGAGGAAGGCATTCTATATTGAAGGGACTGGTGTATGCTGAATCTTACAAGCAAGAATGTACGAGCAATATATGAGGAATTTCAAGCAAGTATATACTATATACATTGGGGAATACAGAGAAATCAGAATGCTGAGACCAGAGCTTTATTACGAGGTGATTGTGTCAAGAGGTTCAGCGTCTCATAAGAGCTGCACAGCAGCTATGGCAGTGAACTCGGGGCATCTCTGGCAGAGCACTGGGATGAGTTCATTTGATACAAGGACTCAAAGAGATGGGTGTTTGTGAAAGCCACCAAAAAGCTATGCATTAACTACAGATCCCAATCATTTGAAATTCTGGGTTAATTAAGTGATATTAAATATCCAGTGCTATGATACATTAATGTAGTATTAGGCCCCAAACCTGACATCAATCAAGTCAAATGCATAAGAAATGAGAATGGGAAAAGAAAATAATTTACAATAGAAAATACATTTCTTCCCCTCACTCTGAGCCTTAAAACTTGACTCTCATATTTCATTTGGTATACTGGATTTTTGTGGCCACAGATTTATCACATGTGAGGGCACAGTGGACAGAGGGAAACTTCTAAAGAACTTTAGAGACCACAAAACATGTTAACTGATAAATGAGAAGACAGTTCTAACTACAGGGCACTGGACCAACAGCTAAAGGCGGACAATTCTGAGCCCATGCGGATCTTGCAGTTGGTTAGGTAAAAACGGCCTTTAGCAGGCTTCTGTCGTACTTGACCTACAAGGACAAAGAGCACAAAGACAATCCTGCTCCACTATTTGCTTTCCTGATGCCACTTTCAGAGCCAGCATAAACACTGGTTGTGCACTGGACCCAGTGTGATGCTGAGTACTTGTATTTTAATGCTCCTTGAATAAGCCCAAAGGTAGGCAGTATCTCAGCTTTCTGCTTCACCTCGCTGGCGTGAGTGGGTGCTGGAAGGGAGGCCACGACTCTGCAGGTACAGCGTTGGTTAGTGTCATCTCAGCTGTTATCCCTCCTCTCCTAGGCAGTTTATTAAAGGTGATTTCTGAAAGCCTTCACAAAAGGAAAGCTCAGGGTTTACATTCACTTGTGACACCACCATGAATTCATGAAGCAGCGTGTTTCAGGTTGCACTATAATTTCTCCATGTAATGTAAACCCATGGAATCTGACATAAGCTGATTGCTCGTGCTGGTTATTTTATTTACATTTCTGAATGGAGGGGATTGCAATACTCATAAAATATCTAACTGTCTTATTTTTCATCTCTTCTCCCAGGACAGCTATTATAAAATAGGCCTAGCGACAGAAGCCTCAGCTTGCATGACTGGTTAAGCAACATGGGAAAAGTTATTGCACAAAAAGCAATTTTAAAAAATTCAATATGGAATTTGAGGCTGAAACAGAGATATGGTTACTCTTAATGCCATCCAGAAGATAAAAGTTCAGGGAAAAGGCTGAATAACCATGTTCCTTATCTTTGTTCCAATGCTGTGAGAGTGGGGAGTAGCTTCACAGAGTTCAAAGGGCTGGAGTTAAGTCTTCCTAGAGACCAAATGCTAGCAGACAGTCAGTAGTGTCATAGGAATGCAGGTGAATGATGGTTGGGAATGGGCTCCCTACCACACAGCCAGATGGGCGTGCCTTCTTCCCACCCTGTCGCCAATTAGACTCTGCATTAGAAGCTGCCGTTATACATTGAACTTTCTATCTGGAAATGGACATTCTGTTAACCTACGCAGAGAGGGACCACTTCTGCTTACTTCAGTAGGTTTGGCAAGCTCAGAGAGATTGCCAGAGAAGTAGCAGTCACCAGGGAATCCCAAAGCCTCCATCTGCTGCCTTCGAATCATGACTCACATGATCCGATACCCTTTTATCTGCTACAGCACTGACTTAATTAGCTTATTCTTCAACACTCCAGCACGGTTTTCAGGCCTGCTCTTCTACTCCACAAACATCATTTAGCCTGTTTCCTTTTTCACTGATACCTGACTTGTATAAACTCAGTAGGCATAGGCTCTGTGTCGAGTTTCATATGTATAAGTAATTCTAGTACTCAGAAGGCTGAGGCAAGAAGGACTGGGATGTGAGGTCAGCCTGACCTACACAGTGAGACCCTGTTTCAAAACATGAACGCCCTAAGGTCATAACCTCAGGGATCCAATTAGTGCATGTTAGTTGACTGCGGCAGCACAGTAAAGACAATATTTGGAGCTGGAGAGATGATGGTTCAGAAGTTAAGAGCACCAGCTGCTCTTCCAGAGGACCTGAGTTCAATTCCCAGCACCCACAGGCAGCTCACAGTTGTACTCCAGTTCCAGGGAAATCTGGCATCCTCATACAGATACACAGGCAGGCAAAATACCAATGTACATAAAATACAAATAAATAAAAAATAAAAACAAACTATTTTTGCTGGGCGGTGGTGGCGCAAGCCTTTGATTCCAGCACTCGGGAGGCAGAGGCAGGTGATCTCTGTGAGTTAGAAGCCAACCTGGTCTGCAGAGCAAGTTCCAGGACAGGCTCCAAAACTACTGAGAAACCCTGCCTCGAAAGAACTATTTTCACTTACTTGTAAAGCAAACCACTTGGAGGTCCTTCCCAGAAAGACAGACTTGTGAAGGATCAGAGTGGAACAACACTCAGCTTGGAAGAGAGCACGATAGGAACTTACTGCTGTATCCCAGTGTCCTTCTGTTTGGTTTTTGAAATGTGCATGGCACAGGCCTATGGCTAGTGCTGCAGGGTTAGACAGCTATGCGGTGAGCGTGTGAGCTCTGGGAGATGTAGGGCATTGTCTCCAGTCCTTTTCCTCACACACACACAGAAACCAAGGTACTGCTTCTAACTCAGTTTTCTAGTCTGCTCCCATGAGCATATTTGACTTTCACCTGGGATGTCCTTCAACCACTAGGACCCTGTCACTATTAGGAATGAGATAATATAATAGAGGAAGAATATGGGATAGGAGCTTTATGGCAGTTACTATGGGACTAGGAGGTGAGACTTTTCTTAAATGTGTCATTGAGGAGCTCTTCATTTTGTGTTAATTCCTAAACTATTTATACAGAGATTATACTAAATATTACCTTATAAAGCTATGAATTTAGGCAGTGAGGTATAAAGATGAAAATATTCCATGTTACATCTTTGAAAGAGAATAAAGATACTTCTTTCTGTATCTTGCTGGATTTAAGGACTCTAGCCAGATGTATACAGAAAGGAGGGCCCTCCATGAGTCTAGATTGACCTTTGTAGATATTTTGGAGGCAACTGAAATAACTTGTCACCTAAAATAAATTAAAATGAAAGAATGAATGAGCTGGGTGGTGGTGGCGCACGCCTTTAACCTCACACTTAGGGGGCAGAGGCAGGCGGATCTCTGTGAGTTTGAAACCATTCTGGTCTACAGAGCAAGTTCCAGGACAGCCAGGGCTGTTAAAAAGAGAAACCCTGTTTTAAAAAATAAATGAAGGAAGGAAGGAAGGAAGGAAGGAAGGAAGGAAGGAAGGAAGGAAGGAAAGAAAGAAGGAAGGAAAAAAGGAAGAAAGGAGGGAGGGAAGAGTCTCTACTGTGGCAACAGTTCCTACCTCATACTTACATATCTTCATGTTCTGCTCAACCCTCCACTTCAAGACTATGAGCTATTTGTGAACAAGAATTGTATCTTATACTTCATAAAGGAAACCAATAAATATTTTTATTGCATAAAGAATTAACAAGGACTGGGAGGAATGACTCAGCTCATAAAGTGCTTGCAGCATAAACAAGAAGCCCTGAGTTCTAATTCCTAGCACGTACATAAAAAGCCAGGCACAGCACTGTGTGCCTATAATCCCAGTCCTGCGAGGGCAGAGACAGAGGAATCCAGCCAATCAGTGTGTTCCAGGTTCAGTGAGAGATGCTGTCTAACCAAGGTGAAGAGTGACAAAGGAAGACAACAAATGTTGACAGCTGGCTTCACATGCACACGATAGGCACTCTCACTGCACACATAAGCACACACAAAAACACCAAACAAAACGAACAAACAAATCCATTAGTAGTAATACTTTAATGCAATGAATTTGAAACTCAGAGATTTATAGTGTGCTTAATAGTTAGCATATTCTTTTTAATGCTGAGGCTCTTTTAAAAGTCTAAACTTTGAAAACAAATTAAGATAAGCCTTTTGGAGTTCTTCCATTCAACAAGCTGATACTGAAAGCTTTTTTTTTTCAGGGTATCCAGGACTCTCTGAACTGCATGTTCCAGTGTAGTTTTTGTTTTGTTTTTAAAAGGTGGTATTACAATAGCTAAAATAGACCAAGAGCAAATGAATAAGAATAGTCTTCACAAGCAGGGTTTAGCTAAATTAGAGTCTCTGGTCTCCCAGTAAAGGCGAAACCCCCAAAGGGATCAGAGTCAAGTAAATAAAAAATCCAGCTGAATTTTATCAGAGGGCAGAGTTTCAACTTTGAGTACCCCAGCAACAGAGAATGAATTATGTATAAGATTAGTGAAGTGCCTTCATCCACACTCCAGCCAGAGAACATTTTTCTACTCGCTGTGACTGAGGGAAAAACAGCAATGCATTTGCCCGCCAAGAGCAGCTGTGGCTGTACTCTGGATAGGAGTCTAACAACATTGAGGATTAAAATTTAGTTGTAATGAGGCTGCTATTGGGACAGAAAGATTGAATTCTGGCTTCAGAAAGAAATGAGGACAAGAGCACATTGAACAGAGGAGAACAAGGGCCAGCCTGCTCCTGCATGTGTCTTAACTTCTCAAGTGGCTTCTTTCTCACACTGGTCACAGACACCCATACACATTTTACCTCTGGAATGCGCCAAGTTTCAGCATAAAGAGAACTCTCATAATAAAGTCCCTTAACTGCTGAGCATCATGTGAAACCCAAATAATGTACTTCCTTGAAGTTCCTTACTGCCAAGATGGACCCAAGATAGTCTTTAAATTTATGTCTATTTTTAAATTAAAAATTATTTATGATGCATGTGTGCATGCATGTGTGTGCACCCCAGCAGTGCACACACGGAGGTCAGGGGACAACTTTGTGGGGTCAGTGCCATTCTTCCTTCTTTTACAAAGGTTCCTGGAGGGGCTGGAGAGATGGCTCAGAGGTTAAGAGCAGTGCCTGCTCTTCCAAAGGTTCTGAGTTCAATTCCCAGAAACCACATGGTGGCTCACAACCATCTGTAATGGGATCTGGTTCCCTCTTCTGGCCTGCAGCATACACACAGACAGAATGTTGTATACATAATAATAAATAAATTAAAAAAAAAAGGTTCCTGGAATTGAACTCGGGTCTCCAGGCTTGTGCAGCAAACACTACCTGCTGAGCTCTCTTGCCAATCTTGCTTGTTTTTGTGACAGGGTTTCTCTACTTAGCCTTAGCTGTCCTGGAACTCACTATATAGATCAGACTAACCTCAAATGCACAGAGATCCTCTAGCCTCTGCCTCCTGAGTGCTGGAATTAAAGGTGGGTGCCACCACACCCAGGCCCTAAGGCAATCTTAACATTATTACAGACAAATAATTTCCCCTTTTAAATTGGTAAATGCTCATAAACACAAACTTTCCCCACCAGCAGTAAGGGGCACATCCACTGATAAAACTATTAGAAGTCTAATTGCTACCTGAAATCCCCACTTCAGCAAAAGAGAAAGTTATGGATATTTTAGACCAAGAGTTTATTCTGCCCAGCTAAATTTACCCCTATAATCCTACACAAACTTATAAGTTGATTTTGAGAGAAGTTTCATATTGAAATATAAGATATGCATTTATTTACAATTTGTGGTGAAACTTTTTTTAGGGTTGCTGAGTAGCTCAATGATAGAACATTCCTCTAGAATGAACAAGGTCCTGACCCCAAGCATATAGACATGCATGAGCGTGTGTATGTGTGTGCGTGTCATTTTAAACACAGACTGACCCTAGTACTTGAGAGGCTGAATCAGGAAGATTGCTGGCAACCTAAACTAGAACCTCACACTTGGGCAGATAGATGCTCTAGTACTGAGCTACGAAAATTACCAGCTCCAAAATTTGTTTTTACTCTGAGGTCATTAGATTCCTTTTGCAATATTATAAGCCAAGGGTTACCGTTCCTTTACGTTTCCATGTATTTTAAGCAGAGATGCAGAAGTTGTTCGTTCAGTTATGTACCTGGTATAAATACCCAAGCAGCACTCTTTATTCTTAAGCAGCTAATTAGCAAGAAGAGGACTGCAAGTGTACAACCTTTACAGCATCAGAGTCCACAGCAAACTCACAGGGTTCCCTAGGCAGCTTTGACTTACAATAAGCATTTCTTGAATCTAAACTTCCTTCCTGTTTTTCTGGCCATCCACATCAGCCTTTGAATGTAAAAATCTTCTTGATATTCAACCTTCATAGGAAGACTTCTCTAGCAAAGCCGTTTGGCCATCTCCAGTTTGTCTTTTGTTGTTGTTTTCTAATAGAATAATATTGTGTAGCTCTGGCTGATCTGGAACTCACTGTATAGACCATGTTGACCTCAGTTTAACCTCTCCTGCCTCTGCCTCCAGAGTGCTGGGATTAAAGGTGGGCATCACTGCACTGGTATCACTCTGCCATTCTCTATTCCCTCAATATTACTCTACTTGGTACGAAATTTATTCTTTTCTACTTGTTTTGAGGTAAGTTGTGAGGTGCTGTGTGTCTGTGTGTCTGTGTGTCTGTGTGTCTGTATGTGTGTGTTTGAGACAGGGTTACACTATGTACTCACTCTGGCCTTGAACTCAACTCTTGCCTCAGCCTCCTGAGGGTTGAGATTATAGATATAAAACACCATGCATAGACTATGATATATTACTGAAACCAGAAATATATATCATGACTAAAAGTAAAAGACTGTCCTATGCATTGTGAAATTTTAGGTAATTAGCTTTCATGACTCAAGTTTCCCAGCCATATAACACTGTAAATTAATGTCTTCTAATAAGAATATAACAAGTATAAAGTTTTTAAAAATAAAAAATCTAAAAATTAAAGTGTTTAAAAACCTTAAATAATTTTACTAATTTAATTCTTTTGAATATTAGAAATTTGATTCACCAGGGATGTTGTGGGACAATGGTCTGTACCCTGTCACTTGCATTTTAAATAAATGCTGGTTGGCCAGTAGCCATGCAGGAAGTATAGGCGGGGTGACCAAAAGTAGAGGTGGGGCAATGAGAATTCTGGGAAGAGGGAAGTTTCAGAGCAGCTATCACCCAGATGCAAAAGAAGCAAGATGTTACTGCCCTGCCAAATAAGGTACCGAGCCATGTGGCTAACACAGACAAGATTAATGGACTAATATAAGATGTAAGAATTAGTTAATAAGAAAAGCTTGAGCTATTAGGCCAACCAGTTTATAATTAATTTAGACCTCTGTGTGTTCCTTTGGGACTGAACGAATGAAGGACTGGGTGGGGCAGAAACCTCAATCAACACAGGGAAGGGCATGAAACTCAAAAAGAAAAAGCTAAAAAATATTCCTCGGTATTATTGTTTTCTTTTGTATCCCACTATTTTCTCCCTTTAAAGAACTTTAATGCATCTGCAGGACAAAATCTATTTCAAAAGCAACAAATAAGTACATCTTCTAGACTGAACTCCCATGCAGACAGTATGAGTGTGGGATACGCAGTTCATCTAACAAATAAGTACATCTTCTAGACTGAACTCCCATGCAGACAGTATGAGCGTGGGATACGCAGTTCATCTAATGTTAATAACAAGGCTTCCGAGACTGCTGGGTAATCCATGGACCGACACACAACCGATTAACCAGTAAATATACTAGTGATAGTGACAGGATGTCCTATGCTTTGGTACCGAGACTCATTTTGATTGAGAAAAATGATTAAATATACTGCCAAAAATATTCAGGGAGAGCTTTTGAGAATCTCTGGCATATATAAAGAGAAAAAAGGGTGCTTTCCATAAGCTTCAAGTAAGGTCTGAGGAAGTCATCTGGCAGTACCACATTATTCTGCTATTCTTTCCTTCCCACTTTGAAAGATTCCAGCACTTGAAAAATATGGGGAAAAAATACATGAAATTTCATGAATATCTAAGTCTGGACAGTCCAAAGACCTAGGATAGGACCAAACATGACTGGCAAAAAAAAAAAATTAAAAAAACAAAACTGACCTGTCATACCATAGGCTACCTTTAAAATTTCTGGGAATGTCTCAGCTGCATTACCACAGGGTTAGTATGATTGCAGAACACTATTTTGCAGGAATATAAGTTTAAAATATTTAAAAAATAATTTCCAAGTAAGTGAAGAAACTTACATTGTCGGTTTCATTTCTTTTTTGAGGCAGGGTCTCATGTAGCCCAGACTGGCGTCAAACGTGGTATGCAGCTTATGATGACCTTAAACTTCTGGTCTTTCTGCCTCTACCTCCCAAGTGCTGGAATTACAACCACCATTCCTGGTTTACATAGTGTCAGCATTTTGTTTATTCTAGGTAAGCACTCTGACTAACTGAGCCATATCCCTAGCTGTCAGTCACAATTCTGAATGTAATCCTATATATTAAGCAAAGAGAAATTATAGGTTTTTAGCATTAATTAGGTCAAATGTGAGGAATATTCTTTTACCTATGAACATTTACATTTACTGGTTATGATGATTTTTCAAAAACTAAGAACTTTTCAAGATAGTCATATCTTTTTTATGTTATATACTAATATGTTTAAAGTTGTTTATCAACTTCCTAGCTCTTAAACTAATCTTTGTCCCTGGGGGAAAATAATGAGGGATAGTAGATAAACCTTCCCCAAAGTTTTTTCATTATTCAGTAAAAGATATTTGGCATTTGTGTGTGCTTATTATTTTTAAAAATTTAATTTGGGAAGAAAATTTTTAATTATTTTTAGGCAGGGCCTGAAGAATCCCCAGTGAGGCATTTTGTGGAGAGGTCCTTTGTTAGTGTAAGAACTGACCTTCTATATCTTTGGAAATCATGCAACTTGGCTAATGTAGTCCTTAAAGAATTAATCAAGCAGATTGTAAGGCCTTGGCCACGGTGGAGCCAGCCAATTATGAGCTGCTCTGAAATTCATCTCTGTACATCCAACAGCATTTTCCCACATAGAGATTAGTGGAGTATGTGGAGACAAGGTCTGCCCCCACCAGCACAGCTACAGTGTGCGTTCTGCAAAACTCAACAGAATCAAAATTTATTGGTACTCTTTTTTTCTTGCCTTAACCCTAATACCTTTTCTGACAACATTGCAGTGACTGTCCTATTTAGTTAAAACTCAATGAGGAGCTTTGGCATTCAAACACATATCTTGATGCAGAGCACTGGAGCCACAGCTTCAAGTCTGAATTCATCAGGAAGCCAGTGAAATCCCTGCAGAGCATCTTTACATCTTTTGTGATAACAGCCTCCAAGCCTGGCTAAAAAGCAAGCTCATTCTGCAGTGTGGAACTGAAAGGGCCGGAGTGGGTGAGACTAGCTCGCTGAGGAGAGCAGTGCTGTTCTTAAATAAAGACACTCCTTTCAGATAAGAGAATCAGATTCCCAGAGCCGCTTGCTGGCTACCCTTTCTTTGAACCCTCATATTTAACCCAGCAGGCTTCAAGGCAGGTGAGAAAATGACCTACCACTTAAAAGCAATTTTTCCTTTTTCAGGAATCCTGGCCTTGGAGAATATCAGCTCTGGTATCAGTACATTCCACATCTTCGGGGATTTATGCAACCTTTTCATTGCTCTGTGCATAATGTCAGATGAGGTTTTCATCTCAGTCTGGAGAAAATATCCTAACTTGCTGAAAACTAAGTCTGATTCCACATAGCTTTATACCATGAAAAAGGGGCGAGGGTGCTAAAACCAGTAATCATTCTAGCTCATTCATCCTCGTCCATTTCTTTAAATTTGATACACAGTGAGAATTTTAAAAATCATTAATCTTAGGGCTGGGAATGTAGCTCAGTTTGTAGAGAGCTAGTTTGCTGTGTTCAAAGCCCTAAGAACTCAAGGTCATCCTTAACTACATAGTGAGTTCCAGAACACCTGCTATACACAACACCTTGCCTCAAAAATAAAAAACCCCAAGTCATTAATCTCCAGTGCCTGGCGTTATAAAAACACATTTTTGTAATAAATATATCTTAAGAAATTCAAATAGAATTTGCTTTAACATGTGAGCTAAAACAAAGAGATACAAGAGAAAGAAGATGAAATGGTAATAACAAAATATTTATATTTGGTCACACATGGTGACACGTGCCTACAGCCATGGATACCCTGAAGACAGGTCTGGGGATCACTTGAGCCCATGAGTTTGTGACCCACCCTGTCAACAAAGTGAGACCCATCTCTAAAAACAACAAAAGGGGGAGGGAGCATTAATGGGGTAGGAAGATGAAGAGATAATAACAATTTGATAAGTTTTCTTAAGTGGCTTTGCCTTATTAAGAAGTAGGAAAAGAATATTTCATCAGTTTCTACTTTATATTGTCATTATAGATCTGAGCCAACTGAAAAATCCTTACACAGTTTACAACATGCCAAAACGTTCTGTTCTACAAACCAGTTTGCCAGTACCAGGAAATGGAAACATTTTTCTTCTTTTTGTGGTTCACGCATACATGATGTATCAATTGAATAATTTAATTATTTAAATGGCATCCATCTATCACTTATACCTCAACTACTGTGGAAAAACTCATTGTGAGCTTATTATGATCCTCCAAATGTAAAGAGAGAGGTTTTTCCACTGTAGCTCCTCTTTAGTGTGACAATGATGACAATGAGAGGAACAGTATCCACTTACTTCTTACTGTGGAAAAACATAGCTCTAAACACTTGATATATATCAAACTCTTTTGCCCCCAACACAAACTATATAGTACTATTTCTCACTTTACAGCTAAGCGAGAAGACTGCCTAACTTATGTGAGACTGCAAGACAGTTAAGTGTCAGGGCTGGGTCCAAAGCAAAGAAGGTTGGTTCCAGAGTGTTGCTCATCACCACTCTGTAATGCTGCCCCTTCTCCATCCACCCCAGTAAGGCAGCCCACTAACCTAGGGTTCCAAATCCCTCATATGGATACAGGGTAGAACAAGGCTTCTCAAACTTTAAATATGCATGTAGAATAAGGGAGGCGCAGACTCTACTTCAGGAGGTCTGCAGTAAAGCCTGAAGCTGTGCATGTTTAGCAAACTCCTAGAGGAGGGTGGTGTTCCTAGTGTACAGAACATACTTTATGAAGTGGTGGAGTGTTATAGGATAGAATATTTGTTTAACTATGCAAAGATGTACTACATTCGTCTAACTATGTAAAGATGTGCTGCTGTTTTCCCTTACTTGCCTAAAGTACCTGATTGGTCTAATAAAAAGTTGAACAACCACCGGGCGGTGGTGGCGCACACCTTTAATCCCAGCACTGGGAAGGCAGAGGCAGGCGGATCTCTGTGAGTTCGAGGCCAGCCTGGTCTAGAAGAGCTAGTGCTAGGACAGGAACCAAAAAGCTACAGAGAAACCCTGTCTCGAAAAAAAAAAAAGCTGAACAACCAATAGTTAGGCAAAGGAGGGGTAGGTAGGGCTGGCAGGAAAGGAGCCAGGCAGCCATGGAGGAAGCAGAATGGACAGTACAGTATATGAGATAAATGAGCCTCAGAGCAGCATATAAATAAATAGAAATGGGTTAATTTAAGCTAAAAAAAAAAAAAACTAGGTAGAAATAAGCCTAAGCTGAGGCCGAGCGTTCATAATTAACAATAAATCTCCATGTCATGATTTGAGGGCTGGTGGCCCAAGAAAGCTGGCTACAGTGAAGAACTATTGTAGGAGCCTCAGCTCTCTTCTGCATGTCTGCTGTCAAAGCATTTAAGCATTGTATATTATAAGGGCAGACTGCCTATTCACATCCATTTTCCATTAGCTTTTCCACGGGACCTGTCTTTGGAAAAACCGCATGACACAGACTGAGGCACAGGTCCCATGTAAGTATGTGGCTTTTAGAAATTGAAAACACACATGTAAGAGCCTTAGGGATAAAATGTGACTATAAAAGTTCACTTTTAGCAATTTTTTAAATATTATATATACCAACTATACAAATATAGTATATAAATGTTTATTGTTCATCAAGTAGAATAATAATATATTAGTAACTTTTGGTAACTAAAAAGAGAAAAGTCTACTTTAAACTATGTAATTCTTCATTCTCAAGTCTCTACTAGGAATGCTGAGGAACCGTAAGGTTCTTCCGGTGGCACTAGTGAGCTCTTCCGCGAAGGCAGGCACTATATGAACACTGATGGACTTCAGGGGAATACACTGGTGTGCTACATCTCTATTCTAGATTCCGCTCTCTCTGCTCTCCTGCTCTAGTCTTCTTCCTTCCTACACCACTGTCTTGAGAAAAACTCAGGAACCATCTCTCATTGCCTGTCTGTATTTTAAAAACATGAATTAAAGGCCTCCCCACTTCTTTTTCTTCTTCTCTTCTAGCTTTTAACTGGCTAGGATTCCCTTTCTGCTCCATTTCCCATGCTCCTCACACGGTGAGGCATGAGAGTTTGAGGTGCACTCATTCCCACCAGCACCACTGTAATCAACAGGAAAATCTATTACTAAGCTTCCTTCCTGCACTAAGAGGAAATGGAATGGTCAGCCTGCACCTCACACATCTACACTCCCAGAGCAGCAGTGGAAGTCATTCCTTTTGGAGATTGCCTCAAACTCAAATGCATACTCACTCAGACTCCTAGGCTTACAGCCAGTGGCATCTTAACACATTATATAGTTGACCTTCAGGGAAAATGGGGAATGAGCCAGTGTCCATAGCATGGGTGCCATAAGAGCTAACTAATCTGTATGGCACAAAATAAACTGTTTGTTTGTTTTTTTCAAGACAGGGTTTCTCTGTGTAGCCCTAGCTGTCCTGGAACTTGTTCTGTAGACCAGGTTGGCCTCAAAAATCCCAAAGATCTGCCTGCCTCTGCTTTCCAAGTGCTAGGATTGATTAATGGTATGTGCCACCACTGTTGGCTAAAATAAACTATGAGAAAAACAAGTAGTTATAATGGAAGCACATAGATATAGAAAATATACTACCAAGTAAACTGATTCTTCTATGACTCTCAGTGCATGTCTTATGTTTGGGAATACAATAAAACAATGCTTTCTTTTTTGTTTTAACCCATTATTTGGTGAATATGCTATGACATAAAAGGGATTTGCATTTTTATTTATTTGCTTATGCTTAATTTATTACTATTGTGCTTATATAATGGGAGAGGCACATGTATCATTACATGTACGAAGGTCAGAGCACAACTTTGTAGACTTGGTTCTCTCCTTCTACTTTTATGTGAATTTGAATTTAGATTACTTAGATTAGGCTTAGCAACAAGTACTTTACCTGTTGAACCATCTTGCCAACCCCCAAGAAATGTGCACTTTTAAAATAAAAATTATTAAAAGAAAATATTTGGTGATATTAATATATCTGTGTAGAGGAATGAAAAGGTACCATTTTAGTATCAGCCAGACAATGGTGGCATGTGCCTGTAATCCCAGCACTGGGGAGGCAGAGGCAGGCAGACCTCTGTGAATTTGAGGTCAGCCTGGTCTACAGAGTGAGTTCCAGAACAGCTAGGACTACATAGAGAGTCCCTGCCTCAAAACAAACAAACAAACAAGTCCTCTGTCAGGAAATAGGGATGGAATTCAAAATTAAAGGGCTAAAATTAAAATAAAGGCTGACATATAGTTTTATACTTAAGACTGGAAAAAGTCAATAAAAGGATGCAGATACAAAAACTGGGAGAATCTTTGAGCAAAGAAGCATATTCTACATGCAGAACAAGGGTCCCACCTGTGTGTGCCTTCTATATCCTTATTCTCTACCACAGTTTTACTCTGGAGTTAAAAATTAGCAAATATTGTGAACTCGTGGCATCATTTAAATGGAAAAATCAAAAGGTTTGTTCACAAAATTAGTAGTTTTAAATACCAAAGAAAACACACTAAAGATAAAGAAAAATTGGATTACTCTTTAGTTGGTAAGGAATGCTGTCTTAACTACCAAAAGTAATTACAAAGGCCAACTTTGTAATGTTATAGCATTGCATTCTTAAACTTTTAAGTAACAGAAGTAGTTCACACGGCCAGAATTCACGGTTGACGTTTATGGTGGGAGCATTACAGCGCAGTTCTCGCCGTTTCCGAGCATCTTTCATGGTTCGTGTAGGTCAGCACAGACAGACCAGAGAGGCTTTCCCGTGCTGTGTTATAAATACTCCACACAAGTCCTTGAGATCATACTCACGGCTTTAGCAAAGACACCCATGACTTCGGGGAACTGGTGCGTGAGAAACGCTATCATTGCTGTAGAAGAACAGAGTCCTGCTGTAAAGTGGATGAAGAAAGGAAGCTCCTTTTTTGGATAAACAGAAACATGATGAAAAGCTGCAAGGGAAAATTGGTAAGAGTGAGTTTTATTTCAGCACAAGCCAATTTTAATATTTTTAAGTTAAACCTAGCTTTGAAAATTAAAAGTGTGGCTAAAGGGAAATAGAAAAGATAAGATCTCCTGAGTAAATTGGGAGCATGGGGACCTTGGGAGAAGTTGAAAGGGAGGGGAGAGGCAGGAAGGGGAGCAAAGAAAAATGTAGAGCTCAATAAAAATCAATAAAAAATATTTTTTAAATGTGGTTAAAAAAATAACAAGAACAAAGGTAAGAGAAAGCTCTTCAGTATATCTGCACAGTCAGGTGACCGTATTGGGATCTGGGAACAGGAGGGCATCGTGGGAAAGAACGTGAACTATAAAGTCATGCTGGGTGGTTTTGAAAAAGAGCGTTGTCACTTATTAGCTTGCTCTAAACCCTGTAGAAGTTGCTATGGAGCTGTTATGAAGAACAGTGTAAGCACTTAATAAATGTGAGTTGTTATTAATTCTTGCTCGTTGAAAGCTCAGCAAGTAGTGTAGAGATAAAGAGATAGACATGTCTTGGGGAATTTCCCAGAATCATTGCTTAATAATTTTACTCAGTTATTACTATGTTCCATGCATGACAGTTCACCAACTGCTATGGAAACAGAACTAAGAAGCTAAGGCTCCGGCCATAGTTGAAGTTCTTTGCCTTATTTTATCACATTTATAACATTTGAGTATTATTTTTCTGATGTTTGTCTCATTTCTCATTATCAATTTTATTCAAGTACTTAGATATTATTCAGACTACTTGGATGACAAATGATCTAGAGCGAAACCTATCCGCGTGCCCAATGCACAGTAGGTGCTCAGTAAATTCCTTTTAGACGAGAGCTATGCGAAGACTTCATTAGTCAGGAAGTTGACTGCTAGGACACCAACCCAGGAATTCCTGATGTAATACCCTGCAGCAGTAAGGAATGATTAATTCCATGCTGAACCAAGGTCAGCTATAAATTTCAATTTTTAAAAACATAACTATTAACAGAGAAGGTTATACCCAAGTTTCCTTCAATAGCCACAATATTTTATATATCTTATACTATACCCAGAAAGTACATATAAAAAAAACCTAAATTCATCTTAAAAATTCAGATTTCCAGAGTCTCCAGCCATACTTCATGTAAAAGCACAATAGCACTCAACTTGGTAAAAGCTAAAAGCATTAAAAGCTGTCAGTGTTGCTCTTTCAGCACCAAAGAACCAGCAATCCCTTCTGCCCAGTCCCTCATCCATGAGTGGATGACTACTTCCAGCAAACAGAGAAACAAACTCTGGAATTTCAGAAGGTAGGGAATAACACAATAAAATTAGTATTAACTAAACCCTAAAGCATTTATAGTTTTTAAAGTTCTCATTTAATTGTTGAAATAACCTGAAGATAGGTAGTATTGTTTTCATTTTACAATAGAAAGACTGCACAGCTTTAGTAACAAAACTTCCTAAAATATGAGACTTTTATATTGTAGGAGAGACCTAATTATTTCTTTTTGGATTACTCTGTAGATTCACTTGTCAGTCAATGTTTGGCTAATACATCAATATAATGGATGACTGACTAGTACAGAAACACTCCCTTGGAACAAAAGTTCAAATTTCATCACTGGCTTGTAAAGAAAAATTTATCAGGAGGCATAAAAGACGACAAAATAGCTATATGAACTAGGGGGAATAGTTCAACTCTCCACTTATGAGTCTATAAGCAAATTCCAGAAAGCTGTAAGTCATATCAAGGCTGAAGGAGAATTAAAAACAAAAACCATTAAGTACTCCTGGGTATTAGAACTCCACATTATTAAAAATTTGTTCATTCCACCAGTCAGAAACAGAAAAATATACTGTAAGAACATATACTATAATCAAACACACCCTCCAGCATATCCCTCTGTGTCTGTGTCCTGGAGCTTTGTACCCTGTATGGGGTTAAGACTTAATGAAGGCTCATCAAAAAAAAAACCTAACTGGGGTCTGGAGAGATGATTCAGTGGTTAAGAGCACTGGCTACTCTCCCAAAGGACCCAGGTTTAATTCCCAGCACCCACTCTGCATCTCACAACCATCTGTAACTCCGTTTCCAGAGGATCTGACGTCCTCTTCTGGCCTCTTCAGGAATAGGACATGCATGAAGACATATATACAGCCAAACACCCATATACATGAAAAATAAATTAAGATTTTAAAAATCTATGTTTAAAAAAAAACTCTATGTGATCTTGTAGCTCCTGGTTCTGGTATAAGAAATATTAATATGTAGGCTAGGGAGATACCTCAATATGTAGGCTAGGGAGATGCCTCAGTAGTTAAGAACAATGACTGCTTTCAAAAGGACCCAGGTTCAATTCCCAGCACTCACATGGCAGCTCACAACTGACTGTAACTCCAATTTCAGGGGATCTGATGCCCTCATACATATATACATACAGGCAAAACACCAATGCATACGAAATAAAAATAAATAAATCATTAAAAAAGAAATACTAATTCTTTTAGTATAAATGTACTATCTTAATACAATGAAAATTTTTGTTATTACACTGTATTTTTGGAGACAAGACCTTGCTATATGTAGCCTAGACTGGTCTCAAACTCACAGACCTCGCTCTTCCTCAGTCTCCCAAAGGCTAGATAAAATTATAGGCATGTGCTACCATGCCCAGGTATACACTTGTGTATTGATTGACTTAAAAATTGATTTCTTGGCCTTAAAAATATCTGTTCCTTTTTAAATGGAAAAATAACAGCTAGGAAAAATAATAGTTAACCCCACCTTAAGTAGGCAAATGCAATTTCTCTCACTAATGACCTCCCAATTGCCAAAGTCAATAGATTCTTCTTAGTAATTGCCTGTCCTGGTATCTCAACGGCGACTCCTCACCGGGACTTTTCTTCTCCTTAGTTACTATGATATCTAGTTCTTGTCTCTGACTACTCCTCCACTAGATTTTCATTTGCTTTCTTGCCATTAGCTCCTTAGAAAATTTTGTGCCCTCTTGGCTCTACCCTACACGACACAGTACTCCCTTGTAATCTTAGCCTTGTAAAGGACTCCTTTGGTTACCTAGAAATGAAACTCCTTAGTCTCTTTTGTGAGACTGAGAAAGAAATGTCAGGGACCCTGTCAATTCTATTCAAATAAGCTGAGCTTGTTTCTAGTATACAGCTAACTGGATTAGGCACAAACACAGAGGTAAAACACAAGCTCTCCGAGAGCTGTGGGGCTGGTGCGGTGGCTGAGTAAAATTCTTGCTATGCAAGCATGAGCACCTGAGTTCACAGCCCCAGGGCCCACGGAAAAACCCAAATGCCACATGCCTATAATTCTAGAGTTAGCAAGTCACAGTCAGGCAGATCTGTGGTGCCCACTAGCCAGGTAGCTTAGGTGAATCTGAGATCCAGATTTAGTGAAAGACCTTGTTGAAAAAATAAGATGGAAACCATCAAACAGGACATTCAATGTTGACCTCTGACCTCCACATGCACATGCATACAACAATGTGAACACACACACCACACACATACATACACACACACACATACACACACAAAGAAGCTGGAGAGATGGGTCAGCAGTTATGAGTGCTGCTCTTGCAGAGGGCCTGAGTTCACAGCAGCCACATAGCTCACAACTTCCTGTATACACTCTAGCATCCTTTTTTAGCTTCTGTGGGCATCTGTACACACATGTGTACAAACACAGACAAATAAAAATACAATAAAAAATTAAAGTAGAAAACACCTTTTTTGTGTGTTTTTTTCAAAAATCCATGTGTTAGAAATTTGGGCCCTCGGGTGGCACAATTATGAAGTGGAACCTTTAAGAGATGGGTCTAGTAGGAGGACCTTGGGCCAATAGAAGGGATTGTGGGAAGCAAGCTTGCCTCCCTCCCTCCCCCCCTCCCTCCCTCTCTCTCTCCTTCTTTCCTTCCCCTCCCTCTTTCTGATTCAAGACAGAATCACTTGCTTATTTGCACGTATGTTCTGCCCTTGCTATGCACTTTACTGGCTGATCTGCCAAGGGGCGGTCCCTACTCAGAGCCTGAGCTTTGCTCTGTACACTCTGAACCTCTAAAACCCAAGTTTAATAATCTTTCTTCAAAAACCCTGCATCATGTATTTCATTACAGTAACAAAAAGGCAACCAGCACTCAGAGGCAGAGGAATCTCTGTGAGCTCAAGGTTTCTGTGATCTACATAGTGATTTCCAGGCCAGGGATACACAGTGAGACACTCTCTTAAAGAAAACAAGCAAACAAACAAGCAACAACAACAAAACAATCCCAACACACATACACACACACACACACACACACA